>NW_003299090.1:515593-696047 GCF_000151645.1 Tuber melanosporum | reverse complement strand
GACATAACGATTACCATAATGGAAGGAGTCACAACTGTCAAGCATAGGTGGGGAACAGAAATTAGAAAGGGAAGAGATATTGAACTGAAAAGCTCTACAGGGCCCAGTAAGCCCTGTAGGTATATCCGGTCCCACCTCCATCTACCATAGTCTGTCAATGGACATGAAAAAGAATGGACTACTATCCCCGGTCCATATCGTCCTACCTCTAAGAGGAATGGACTAGACGGTTCAGAACACTAGCTAGCTTCTCTGGACTGATGTATTGCTGATCCAGGGAAGTGGATTCATATTAATAGGTTTTGTAACGTGTTCGCAAGGTGCTAATCACGTTATCGGTAATAGATACGATAGTTGGCAGGTGGCCTGCTCTTCCAGAGACGAGGCGAGAGCTGAGAACTAAAGGAGGCTTCGAGGGCGTACTGGGGAACAAAGAAGTAACCGTTCAACCAGGTATATTGAAATACTGTCTGTTGAAGTCTGCCTTTTCTATGGTAGAAACAGGCAGTCTTTAAATACCCAAATCTGTTTAGGTCTTAACATAAACGAAACTAATCAAATGTATCAATTGATACACTTTGGTAAAACTCCTTAAGTATCAAAGCGATACTTAAAATAAAACATAAAACAAAACCAAGTATCAAAGCGATACTTAAAACAAAACATAAAACAAAACCAAGTATCAAACGATACTTAAAACAAACCAAGTATCAAAGCGATACTTAAAACAAAACATAAAACAAAACCAATAATGGAGTACCTGTACCGGTTACAGGTTTTGTCAGTAAGCTGGCCAGCAAAGATTGGGGGATCATGGGCTCTTATATGGTGTTAATGAAATAAATTGTTACTAGAATATGCATAAGAACCTCATCTCGGGAGGATAGTGCTTCCATGCCATCCTGCCTTGTATACCCTGCAAACACAACCTGGAGCAAAACCAGAGCCTTAGTCTATTATGAGAATGTAAATTCCTGCAAAAAGAAACAAAAGTACAAGCGTGACCTCCCGCCATAGCAACATGTACGTTGAAGGCAAGATTAAGAATTGTGAAAGGACAGGTTTGTATATATAGGACACCTCTGATAATATAGAAAGAATAAGGACTTCAAGTTTTCTGGTCCCGCACATAGCTTTTTTTTATTGTTTTATTTGTATGATTGGTTATGTGATTACGAGTATTTTGATATTGACAGATAATCCACCACCCTTTAACTTGCCGCCGCTAGTTCCTTGAATACGTGCCTCATGGGAGGCCTCACAGGCCACTCGTTGCACCATGCCTATCTAAGATAGGGTTTGAGGTTAGAGCTTAGTTCGTTTACTATTTAGTTACTCGCTGTTCTTTCCTCTACTACCAACTTGCTACCTTCCACCCGCTTCTCACCTTTTAATTTCCCCACTACCAAGATCACCCAACAAACTCTATCAAACAACAATGCTATTGGTCTCTATGATGGCTGCTAGGGCTGTTCGAATCCCATCTTATCCCTCTCCTCACCTTTACTCTCGTGGTATCATACCTCTTTTGCTTCCAAGCTCCATGTCAACTGGATTCCAGCATCTTGTCTCCAGTTCTCCTACTTTCCTTCTTCTACCAAGCGGGCTTAAGGGCAGGAAACTCACGCAGGACTTTCTACATTGTGATTTCGTGGGCTATTCAACTCGCAGCATATGTGGAGATTTTGTGTAAAATTTCAGGAGTCACAGAGACCGATCTCGAGAAGTATTAAAGTATTCTCACTGTCAATCCAATGCTGCTTCTAAAAAGACAATAAAAGGCCCTCCTACAGACAAACATGGGGCTCAGTCTTGCCACCATTTTTGCTAGTTCTGTGGGTAATATTGTTTACGCACAGTACAGTGATCTGGTGAGAGAGAATAGTCTCTATAGTGCGCTTACTATGGGGGCAGTCCTAGATGTTAATAGTATGGAGGAGCTTGTTGAGCGTCCAGGTGCCACCTGGACCATTGAGTATATCCTGAGACCTAAAAGTAACTATGTTTACTATGACATGATTGTTGGCAACCATGGAACCAGCAAAACTACTTTGATCCATCATGTTACACACCAATTGGACGGTGTTCTGTAGGTGAACATTGGTCCCAATAGTGTTAGCGATAAGACATTTGTCGAGGAATTTGCAAAAGCCTTTCACTGGACCCCCACCACTTGTTACTGGCTTGATATGTTACTGTCTTACTGGGGTATGAATGCTGGAGAGACATCTGGTAAGTCTCTTACTTTACTATCCCTTGGTCACTGTGAAACAATATAGTTCATAGAGATGTATTAGTATAGTTCATCATCATGAGCCAACAGCTAATATGTAACAGACGATAGGAAAATGCTTGTCAAGGATTTTGAGGAAGTCCAGACCCAAGCCAAGGCCTTTCGAGAGAATAGGAGTCGTCCTCCTGTACTTGCCCTAAACAACGTTAACCACCTAGCTCAGTGGAACCCAGAGCTGCTAATTATTTTACAGGATATGGCCAAAGTTGCGGCCGATTATAGACTTTTTATTATTGTCTTTGTCACCAGCAAAGGGCAGGCGCGGATCCAAATGATAGGCAGGTTTCGCTTAAACTTTTAAGCTTCTGTTTTTTGCCACCAAGATGCTAATTATATACTTTGGAATGCTATAGGTCATTCTGCCAGCTCCAGTCTAGCAAAGGTGGTGGAGATTGGAGATCTAAACCATGATGAGGCCATCGAGTTTCTTTGCAATAAGAGAGACATCACCAAACAGGCCGCTCAGGACATGTATAGTCTTGTGGGGGGTCCTGTTGGGCTTTTAACACGCGCCGCTAATGAACTCAATTCTGGACTAGACTTTCTCAGACTTTCTCCAACCTGATATTTGAAACAAACTCAAGTAATCTCTGACTAATTGATTGTGGTTGGAATTCGGGCATTACTTCTTGCTAATGTGAATAATGTGTTGCAAGAGGCAGAGATGAAAAAGGAGTAGGAGTCTAGAAGAGCTGGCCTCTAGATTGCAAGCCATATCCTGCAACATGGCCGAATCAGTTGCGAGGACTTTTACCAGATTTCTGGGAGTAACTAACATAGACACAAATTGCTCTTCAAAAATATATTTACCACAGTTCCTAGGTCTGAGCGGGTATTCTTTAATACGAAACCCGTAGAAATCGCAGTCCGTGTGCTGGTCCAGAATTCTAGTGGCAAAACTACTGCTGTTGCATTTCCAGAGGCTCGGAAGTGTGGCATTAGTTGTGGGAAAGTGGTGTCCGATGTTACAGTATTCTGACTTCTGTGCAAGAGCTGTTCTTAGAGCTTTTTGTTGATAGTGAGGCACACAGAATTCTACGACTAGCTGATATCCATTGCCCAAATTAATGAAAAAAACATGCTTGTCATCCCAGGTACTGTACTATGTATGCTCGTGAGGTGAATAAGCAAAACAGAGATCTTCCTTCCTTACCCAAGTCCCATTATGTGATCACGCCATATATTGTTGCTATAACCCCGCCAATCTCCGAAAGGTAGTCTTCCATCTCGTAATAGGCCTATAGAATTCCAGGATAGTCAGTCCTGAGTGGGTTCTTGGTATATTCCCATTTACTATGCAGGTGCGGCTTGAATGTATATCAACTTTCTCTGCGGATAGGTGATAGGTGTTATACTAGCATTTGAGAATTCTCTTGGCCCAAGAAATGAGTGATCATTCTCGGAAAAGCCAGATGCGTCACAGGCACTCACTCAGAATTAACAGCAAGTGGACTCAGCTCCTCACACCGATGTACCCTCCCTGAGCTTTATAAGGCCTGACCTGACTTCTGCACATCCACATGGGTTCATTACATCGTTCCGTATTCAGTCGCTTGTTTGTACAAAACATGTACAGCCATTCCCTTCACCCCACATCCTATTATGCAACCGCCCTCATCCTGTTAGGTGACCGCCCTCATGATAGCGTACGACAGTCAGACAAGTGGACAAGTGGGAATAGGCTGCAATCATGGCTGATTACCCGTTATCATAACTCTAACCTAGCTATTGTCAAAGGCGTTTTGCGGTATAAATACATCGGCTAAAGGCAGCGCTCTCCTGTCACTGGTGTGGTAGGCCAGAATGCGTAGTATAGCCTACTATGAAAGACGGAGGTTGCTGTGAAAGAATAAAATAAATAAGAAATACAATACAACGAAATATAATAACCACCCTGATTGGCCCTCTCCCCTCTTCAGCCATTTCTCTATTCCTTCCATATGCTTCGGTGGAATGCCCCAGAAGGAAGAAAGGAAGCAAGGAAGCAAGGAAGGGGGGACATAAGCTCCCATAAGGTGAAGATATAAACCCTGGTGTAGAGGTTGGGTTGACAGTGGCGGGCGTGCCTGTGGAGTTGTTGTGATCTTTGTAGAAATGGCACCGATTAATAAGGGAGGTGGTCCACCAGAGTCCTTAGGCAGTGCTGGAGGTGGCGGATATTGGGAGGTTATAACAGCGCCATTATCCTTGCATGGCGGCGTGAGGAGGCCCATTCAAGCAGCCCCTATGGGAGGGGCAGTTGTATTAGTAAGCTATCCCCAAAGTTGATATCAGAGCCTTCCACCTCTACCAGACCAACAATCCAGATGTTGGATGCATAGCGTAGATCACAGAACATAGAGTGCTTATCGAATGAAAGAGGTTCAGGAGGACAGATGTAAGCAGTCCCCTAGGCAATAATTCTATATACATATAATTGGCACTGCCACGAATGAACGCACTACTCAAGTAGTGTAACCGGTATGGGTACTTGGTTATTGGTTTTGTTTTATGTTTTGTTTTAAGTATCGCTTTGATACTTGGTTTGTTTTAAGTATCGGTTGATACTTGGTTTTGTTTTATGTTTTGTTTTAAGTATCGCTTTGATACTTGGTTTGTTTTAAGTATCGTTTGATACTTGGTTTTGATTTATGTTTTGTTTTAAGTATCGTTTGATACTTGGTTTTGTTTTATGTTTTGTTTTAAGGATCGCTTTGATACTTAAAGAGTTTTACCAAAGTGTATCGATTGATACCTTTGATTAGTTTCATTCATGCTAGACATGAACAGATTTGTGTATTTAAAGACCGCCTGTTTCTACGATGGAGAAGGCAGACTTCGACAGACAGTATTTCAATATACTTGGTTGAACGGTTACTTCTTTGTTCCTCACTACGCCCTTGAAGCCTCCTTTAGTTCTCAGCTCTCGCCTCCTCTCTGGAAGAGCAGGCCACCTGCCAACTATCGTATCCATTATCGATAACGTGATTAGCACCTTGCGAACACGTTACAAGTAGAGTACTTGGAATCCAATTTTGCATGTTCGGTAATAGATGTACATACAGGTAATCAATCGAAAGGCCAACATATCACCTAACATGAATCCTTATAGTGGTACATCTTATGAATATATACTCCTAAAGGTTTAAAATGTCATCTTTCAATTAGAAATGCACAACCCACCTTTCCATACACTCCCTACAACTGCTACCTACACCCACCACCACGTCCCAATCAGAACGATGACAATGAGAGTGTACTCAGTTATCACCAGGACTACGAGATACACAATAGCAATGGAGGGGATCACACCATCACTATCGGCCAGAGCGGGATCCGCATCTGTCTGGATACCAGGGTATTAGGGGTAGGCATGGATATTGGTCTGGACATCATTGACCTGTCGTGAAATAGCACGTTTGCACAAAGCCGGTGTTACGCAATAGCTGCATAAAGCCCCAATTAGAAAGCCATTGGCTATAGCCCACCACCACGTCACAATCTAAACCGTGCCTGCATCATAGAACTGCGCCATGTATTGATCAGTAGCCCCTGCTGACGGTGTCGCTGGTACTGTACTTGAGTGAGCGGATTTCTGTATGGGCCGTTAAGGGATAGCATCGGTCACGGTAGTTGCATTTAACATGTAGGATGTATTAACGTGGGAAGATGTGTTTAACGTCCAGGTATCAGTTGACGTCTTGGCATTTGTCGGGTGACTATAGTGGCCTACTATACTATTCGTACACCGACAGGTTATTTTTATGAACCTTGCACAAATTTAAATCACACTGCTTTGGTTAGTGCCTATTGGTAACGATAAAACATTGAGAATCGTATCGATCACAGGGGAATAATGTTAATACACCCTCGCATTTTTTAAACTGCGACAGGGACGAAACTAGAGAAAACAAAACTACTATGAAGTAACAGAAAGGAAAGAGTTCTATCTCCAGTGCACGACTTGGGAGCAAGCGAGGAAGTTTGTTCTCATTCAGCTGGCTCTCCACGCTATCGCTCCACGGAACTAACGAACTGAACGATGAACATAGGTGAGCTCGAGTATATACAAATCGCGACACATGACTCCTCCGATCCTTCCACACATATCCAGTTTCACCCACGTACGTCACCCTTTCCTCTCCCACTCCAGTTCTAGCAAAAGTTCAGGCTTAGCAAAGACCACCTTCATACAGACCCCCTCTGTCCGCGGCCTCTGCTCCACTCTGTTCATTCTCTTTGACTCTCCCTCTCCCAACAGATACGTGATGTGCTTCCGGTACACACATTGCTTCCTCCTTTGATGTAGTTCTGCCTGATAGTTTTTCCATGCGGTCCGTCAAAACGAACAGTAAATTGGTCGGAGTTGTTTCTTACAGTATTTGTAATTTTGAAACCTGCATGTGGTTAGTGTCGGGAAGAAGTACAACAAGGGGCACAACTTACCATAATTGTGCATAATATGTCTACCAGCCCTCTCCCAAACCTCGTTGGTTGCACTCCAGGAGTAGTATAGGCCCATCCCCATACCTGGCTCTTGACTTCCTGGGCCGGTAAATATGTAGGCAGATACTGATTGCTCGACTTCTGCCTCTCTCACAAGCACCTTCTCTTGGGTTTCTTTATCGGTTGCCTCGAGCTTGATAACCTTTCTACTACTGGCCATACCGGCATGATGCAACTTGGTCTTATAATTATCCCTCAGTAACACCATACCGACAAACTTAGACGAGGAGGATCTAACTCTGCCAATGTGGTTCTCCGCAGCCCATATTTGGACCAGAGATCTCATTGCGGCAAATGAGAACATTCTATGCGTAATGGTTCCGGCAAGGTAAGCATGGTTAGGAAAGATTCAGCAAAGGTGAATCTGATTCAAGTTGTAGTTGCTTGGTACACAGGCTTACGGTTTGTTTCTAGCCGAGGCTCATATGAGAAGTTCAGTTTTCCAGTTAAGAAGAATAAGGTTGTCGAAGTTGATAGGCTACTCGATACTAGAGTCGTAGAGTTGGAGATAGGCAATCACTGGGTTTCTGTGACTCTGACTGGTGATGTACGGGACAGGTACAACTTGTATAACCTCCTTTGTAGGCAACTCGACCAGCACTTGTACGAGAGTTTGAACAGAGCTAAACATCTTCTCAGCCTTGAATCGGATAATGCTTGACCAGCGGAGTACCAGTGTCGTACCTAAAATTTCAGTATGAGGATAATCGTGGTGGAACCATTCCTTGGAGTGAACGACAGCAACATCTCTACTAGAGGCCAGAAGAACTTGAATTGGAGTCTCTATCTTTCTTTGGAATATGTTTTCCGACTCGCGGTAGGTGTCCCCGTGCGGGAATTGTGAAGTAACCTACATTATTGGCCCCCCATCCCTGCCCATCCCTCGCAATAGCTCCCCAGACCTCCAGTCTTGGGGTGATAGCGGAACCCAAGTGACAAGGAACAGCCCCCCCTGTATAATGCGCTGCCCAACGAGGTCAATGAGCATTTCCTTCTCTTCCGACATCCTAATCTCGATAGTCTTGATACAGCAGCCTAGGGAGTGGATTTTTTCCTTGGTGGTAATAATGGTCCCGGCCGAATCCCTTGCATTGGAGATTTGATGGCTATGCCAAGGGCAAGAGCACACATAAGCATCTTTGGATTGTCCAGTAATTTGTTGCCTTGAACGAAGACGTCACCGGTAAATAATGTATGTCTCCGTGGGTTGGTATCACCGGCAAGCAGCCTCAGCCGCGGGTCGTAATCGCGAGGTGCACCCTAAGAGGCGGATGACAAGACACCGAAGGTGGTCTTTCAGCCTTCCTCGGAAATGGCCGGCCAGTAGACCCGCTCATCAGTATCTAGAGAAGTGATTGGCTTGCCACAAAAATACTCAACAGGGATCGCGCCCTCGTTGCTGCCATAGACATCCATTGTTGTTGCAGGTATGTGTTCATCGTAGATCGCGTCGCAGATATCCTTGATAGGCTCATTAACTAGTGGATTATTCGTTAGTGTTATGCAATGACTCATAGGGGTCGCATAGGTTTCACATGAGTTCCGGAGGTGACGATAAAATAATTACAGACATTAACGCTTCATGTTAGTCTTCCTCATACCAAGCGGTTGTTAGGAGGTAGGGTTACCACACGCACGATTGGGGCCTCCCGCAAACATACCAGCCCCCGACATGCATATATAGTTGTCCCATCTAGGGTGGAATTCTCAGCTTTACAAATAGTGCTAGAAGTTGGAGCGATGAGCTCAACATGGAATCCCTCCACGCCCGTGGACATATGGCACAACTTCTATAAGGATAGAATGGAAACAGGCCTACCACCCTCATTCGCCCTCGGTTGATATATGTTGTAAGAGCGTAAGGACTCACAAGGGATGCACTGAAATGGTGTGTCAGCCATGCTAAGGGGTTGCGAAATTTGACTGGGATGAAGATCACGGAAAGCTTCAATGGGATTTGATATGATCTCGCCGTGAATGGAGTTGTTTACAGAATCCTTTCTCAGACCTGGGTGTAATTTCTGCCGCCGGCCGGGCAACTCTGTTGCATGCTTACTGGTGAAGATGGATGAGAGAGGTGAACTACTATGTTAACCATAAACCGTGAGTGAGACGACAGAGGAGGCTTGGATGTGGAAGAGAGCAGTGCCTTGATATCCCTAGATTTAAGGACTGTTCGAACGCCTGAAAAGAATGTGGCATTTTCTGGTACATCAATTCTTGCCAACAGATCCTCAGATGGGGGATCCCCTGGGTGGGGAAGTTGAAGCCGTCACATTTCCCTCATAATATCTTCTACGGCAGCCTCCTGTTGTGTAAAACCATTTATTGCTCGGGCCCGATTGATGGCACCTCTTAGGGAGTAAATCGACTCCCTTTATTGTCCGTTTCGAGCGCTATCCGCTAGCGTGTGGACGCCCTCGAACACGGAGTAGAATCTGGCATACTTTGCACGGGAGCCAATATAGGAGGAAGAGGTTGACTAAAATATCCGCTATTCTGGTACCCCGGTGGAGATATATCATTTGACAAGGATAGACCACCTGGTGGAAGTGAGCAAGATGATGGTGGAGCTGAGGTTGAAATGATAGTGGGGGGGAACTCGTCGGGGAAGAGCCAGGTAGCAATTATTAGCCCTAGGGGTTGAACTCTACGAAGTGTTTGTACAGAGGAGTAGTAGGAAGAGGGGATTCGGGAGATAGCTTCTTGAGCGGGCAACTTCTGTCGGAGTCGGCGGAAAGGGCATCTTTTTACCTGCGGAGTTGGTGAGGTGTGCTTGATACCATTTCAGAATTGCACGAATCGGGGGCCGGGTGTGGGGTGCTTCAGTGCCTTCGGTATCAAAGCCGACCCAAGGGCGATCCCAGGGACTATGTTAGCCATGAATACAGAAGAGAGATTGGTTTTCCATACAAATTTAGACTGTAAACACAAATAATAACCTCGACTGAAGTTGCAATCAGTGATATTTAAACCACAGTGTAGCAAATTCAGGGATCAAAAGTGGGGATCCAGGATTCTTGTTGATAGGTTGTCGGACAATAAGTTCCTGTTTGATGTCCCGTGGTCGAAAGGTCGCCCCTGCAGCCAATGATAGGGTAGAAGAGTGTTGACAGAGAATTGCAAATCTTATCGGAGAGCCGGTTACGTAAAGATCAGCGCACAAAGGTTTCATGGGGCCGCATTGCCGGGTAACAAGCTGGATTTCACTGGCAACCCGTGTTGACTAGGGCTTAAGACCAGCAGACCTTCACAGGAGCAAGACGGAGTGACATGAACGCACACTCAGTTCCATCGCAACCTGATATCTATGCGAGTAACTATCCATCTCATACTCTATTCCTCTCCGTTCATCGCAAATCCCTCTTTGCTCCTTCTCATCACCGCGGCCTGGCATTGTAACCTTTGTTGTCACAAATTGCTCCTAGTCACCCCACTCCGGTTAGTTATTTTCCTTCTTTCTTTTGCTACTCACCCTCCTTTCAACCTAGCTTCCATGATTTCTTCTCTTGGTGCTTCTGCCCATTCTCCCGAAAACCGGGATACCGTGCATAATGGTCTCGGGGCCACGTGGTATGTGCAGATGGCAAAGCATAATCAGCTTTCCTGTCTGGTATATTTCAAGTATCAATCATATACTAATGCGCGGACACACAAGCAGCAAACACCCAGAATTTATCAAACAAGGCCGGGGTTTAATTCCCGATCTTACAGGGCAGATGGAAATAACCGATGGTTTCTTGCACGGGCCCCAGATTGTCCCCCTTGCCCCGCAACATGAGTTTGATGCTGGTGTAATCTCTGCATACATCAGCCGAGTTCTTCGAGGGATCAAGCGAGATAATGCGTACGGTGTTTTTGCAGCTGTTAAAAGGAACTCCGGCCCCCCTATTCCTACCTTAATATTCGGGATTCCTCCACCGACCCTCACTCCCGCGGTTCTCCCTCCAGCACCGTGGGGCCTACCAACTCTAGTAAGAACAGACTTTATACTTCTTACCAATGGGTTTCAAACACTCTGGGACACGGAGCCGGTCCATGATGTGGGTGCAATAACGCTTACATCAGTTTCAATTGGAATCGAAGGTTTGTAAGCCCGGAGTCCAGATAATACAATTACTAACAGGATAGCAGGTAGCCTGGTTACCGCAGGAAGCTTTGGGGGATTTCTACGACGACCCTCAAACGCTTATGCAGTGTTTGGGATCACAGCTGGCCACTGTGTGCCAGGCGCGGATCCCGGAACTCCACTGTGCTCACCTTCCACTTTGGAGGTCACGAGTCGCTTTAATCGTTTAGTAAATTACACGAGCCTTTGTCCTCCAATGGCCGACCACTGGCATGTGAGCGAAGACAAGGAACGCGAGGCCAAATGGCTCCTTGCCCAGTTCCGGTTCCAGGAGGGACCATCAGGCGTCGAGTTCCTTGATCCGGAAGATGGATTTCGTTTGAAGAAGGGTGTCCTCCTGGGCAGGCGGGTA
The DNA here is from genome assembly GCF_000151645.1 of Tuber melanosporum. Classification (NCBI taxonomy): domain Eukaryota; kingdom Fungi; phylum Ascomycota; class Pezizomycetes; order Pezizales; family Tuberaceae; genus Tuber; species Tuber melanosporum. Next base: position 684,788 of record NW_003299090.1, on the reverse strand, counting down.
GGGCACATTGTTGATTACAGGTTCGGCCAACAACAGAACCTCTTATACGACTATGATCAGAGGTTGCGGGTACTAGGACTGCCAACTTTCTCGGCCGAACCAGGATGGGCGATGCGCACAGATTGGTCCATATTCGTGTGTGTTAGCAATAGGTACGATGGTTTCCAATACTAAATATACTGAAGTTCTCCTCTACAAGTTGGCTAATTCAATCACAATTATACAGATACGGGGGAAACACGTACGATGGAGTGCTGGTTCCAGAGACTGGAGATTTGTACCCTTGTGTAGAGGTTGAAAAAATCGGTCGCTCCACTGGGGCCAAACATGGGCAGGTTAATGGCTACCACCTCCAATATTGGACCGGTGGACAGGAAAGTTATGAGGTTGCCATCGCTAGCACGGGAAGGGGAATGGTCTTTGCCGATGTCGGTGATTCTGGGGGTTGTGTCTTTGCGAAAGAAAATGGCGTGTCTAAAGCGGCGGGAATGTTAATTGGAAAAAATAACCTCGACGATCTGTTTCTGGCCACTCCGTTGAATATCATCCTTCGGTTGGCCCCTGCATATAGGTGGGCATGAGAGCTTGTGTGTTAGGCTGTATTGAGAGATTGGGAATTGTGCCTGATAAGATCCTGTTGACTCACGGTTTCTACAACTGCTGTATCTAGTCTGGTCCCCTACTTGCAGCTTGCTGTTGAGCAACAATTTTCCCCCTTTGAATTATTAATAGTGACTGCTATTGAAATAGTGCAGGCAGTGGGATGGCTAGTGCTAGAAAATAAATTATCGATTCGGTATTGGCTTTATGGACTGAGTACTGAACTGAGTGAAACTTCGAGGTTAGAGGTATCATGGGTAAAGCTACGTGGAAGGAAACACTGGAGTGAGTATGGGAGTCCGTTTCTATAGCATATGATTTCAAATAAATCCCTCTTGCTCACCTATACACAGGTTCTTGTATTGCATTCAAGTGAGGTTTGGTGAATACATGAGAGCTTGGCCGGGGTCGAGTAACCATAGCTCCATGAAGAATGTAGTTTCTTCCAACATCTTGGCCAACAACAGCCCCAAGATATTCAGATTGCCAAAAAGAATCCTTCTCGAACCAGGATTCGAAGTTCTTGTCTAGTCAAGGAATACATGGAACAGGCTTCTGGCTGTGCCACTGACATAGTAGGAAATGCTGCATATCTGGTGCATCGATGAATTGAGTACTATATTGTCCTCTGGGTAATTCTCGCCAGCCCGCCTGGCTGACTAACATAATTAATCGGAATCCACCCGTCGCAGCGTAGAGGATGCACCCTAATAGCATCTCATTCATCATAATCCCGAGAATACAAAGAGCAACCCTTAGCACCTCCATCCCGCCTACCCCGGCAATTGTTGAAGCCGGCATAACAAGGTTGAATAACATATCGAATACCCTGGCGCTGAACGCACATTGAAACCCACAGGAACACCCCAGCGCAACAGAAGACCGTCGCGATTTATAATCCGAAGCGCGGCCTACCGCATAACGAGATCCCGGTATCACTTTGGGGTGAGGGGGGCACTTTGCTACCGGAAAAACTGTAAACCTGAATGATTGATTCACATGCTATGTTGTCTTGATTTCCCCATCTTGGAGGAGGGGAAAAAGCTCAGCCCCTCCGAGATGGTATTCTCCTTCGCTTTTGTCGATCCATCTCTATCAAACAGATTTAACCTTGCACTAACCAAAGGTGGAAGAAATCATTTTGGCGCTTAACAAATGTGAAGCGCTGGCCGAGAATGACAGACTGGTGGGTGAATACAAATGGTGGCGGCGCTTAGGTACTCTGGGCGCCAACCTAGAGCGGACGAAAGACCAATGGGTAAGTGTATTAGCCACTATTCTCAGCCAACAACCACCTCCAAATATGGCACTCTAGTGGGTTGTGATCTCGTGACGGTGGGGACTCAAGAGCAGTATTCATGTGGCCTGGCTGAAATTAGTCATATTCTCTGCAAATGATTGAATATGAATACCAGACATGTCGTGCGAACATGCGCTGTTGAGCCGCCATCTTCGCGGGGTCAGTACTGTACTCAGAAACATGGTATTTGTGGTCAGGGAAGTGGTGAAAATGTTACTCATGCGGGAAGAGGTCAACCCCGACAGGTCAGGTGATTTCTGCTAAACACAAGTCCTCACTCGCTTCTTAGGATGAACATGAGGGGGTAGCCAGAATACAATTCATGCCGCAGGATGTCAATTCCGAAAAACCAAAGAACAACGGCCCAACACCTCTCTCGTTCGCAGCTAGGCATGGCCATCATAAGGCCTTAGCTCTATTGCGATCCCACAAAGCGGTATTCCGGGCGCAATTTGAGGCCTAGAACATACCACCTCGATGAATCCGCAGCCATTCCTTCTCTCCCCGAGCACCTTACTCACAGAAGTCTTCCTTGGACATCCCCCCCTTGCAGTCAAAGAAAATCGCACAAAACTACCCTTGATATGTCAGCGCCCTGACATTAACCTGCTTGGGAACTTGATTGCCTCTAAATTAGTGCCTGGGTTTATGAATTTTTGTTTCTCCCGAGTACAATAGAGTTTGGAACCGGCTCAATTACTGTGACAAAGTCTATTTTATATCCTGCAGGTTTTCATCCTATAATAGTTGATTTTTCCCCCAGCCATACATTCTTGCCCCTCACATTTTTTCTCTTCCTTCCTTGCACAATAGGTAAACATATAGAGGGTTGTTTGGAAGGAAGGAAGGTGGTGTACGATAGCGCAAGTATTCTTGAGACCGTTGTGAGCAACTATGTACAAACTTAATGACATGGCTCCATCAATAGTACGATATCATCCTTAGCTCACACCAATTACCCACCTCCCCCCCAATAGTACACCTCTGGAGATCAGTTGGAAAGGGAACCCCTGCAAGGCTCGCGGAAAGGCTACTCAGCAATGACACAACCCTCCCTACTCACGATAAGCAAGTATCAAAGGAGTCTTTCAACTCCCATACTAGTGACGCCCCTCACCGTTTCGAAAAGAGGGACCAAAGAGCCTGAGCGCCTTACTGTTCCATCCGACACGTCGACATCCATACCTGAAATGTGACTGTTAATTGAGTTCAAGGGGATACTCACCCGGTGCTTACTCCGCTTTCTTGCGTAGATGGGCGAGAATTGGAGATGTGGACCACCGAGAGTCCTATGCACCGATTGCGCTAGATTCGAAGTAACGACATCCGCTATCACCGCCTGGTCCCTTACCGATGGCAGATGTTAGATCTGAGACGACGCGAACCAACCAATGTAAGTGAGCGGGTGTGTCAGAAAGACACGAGGAGAGCCATCGGCACGGAGGTCCTCACCTCCTCCTCCTCCTTCTTCCTCCCCTACCTCTTTATGGTGCTTGATTCACTGGGCAACCTGTTCGTATAAGTCATCCGCAGGCGACTTTGGGGATGGAAAATGGTGGAGTGTCTCACCCAGGTGCAGCAGCCCGGGTCAGGCGACCATAGTCCCTCTTGCAGATTCTGTGTTTGCCCTCCTCCAGCAGGCCGGCGGGGAGGTCCCCAGTAACGATACCGCTCGCGCATCCGCCGAACATGTTCCTCCACGGGCAGTTTTATCGTTATCGCGGGGGGAGCCAACAACAACAACGGAGGAGAAGGGCTGCCTCCTCCCTCGAACAGTTTAGAAGGGTGGTGTGAAGGTGGCGGAATCGGGAGGAGGAATTTGAGAGCGATTTGTTTTACTTAAATTCTTCGCGTTTTTGTCTTTTCTTTCCGCTTTTCTTTCATCTCAGCTATTTTTTCAATTATAATACCAATTGATCTTCTCATATCATGCTAACTCAGCCGAGAAGTAATTGGCCCAAATTAGAAATTGAGCGAATCGTCTTTTGCCTTGAAGATCCTACCAAGCTGCACAGAACTCAGGAAGGATCGGCAGAGACAAAAAGCATTGGACCGTTGTCAAAACGGTATCCGGTCAGCATATGGTGCCCACGGGGTCAGTACGGTATTTCTGCTGTCAGATTCATTAACCAATTCTATTGACCGGTTTGTTCTTGGTGCAATGCGTGGTGATAGTGGAAACTGTTAATGGGGAGGGGGGGTTGTTGGCTTTGGGGGTGTGCGGGTGGCGAGCAGGCTTGGGCACATGATCCCCGACCATGCTCTATTGGAAATTGTGCGGGTTGCTCGATAATATTAAAACCTACTTGTTGCGCTAAGAGTGCGTGCGACATGCTCGCGATATCATTTCATTATTCGGATAATTGTTTCCCTCGTCCAGACAGATGTTTCGGAGATGCGATTAGGCTCAGGGTATTCTTGGGAGGACTCGATGTACCTACCAGGAGTAAAATATGTATCCGTCGGGAGCGGGAGCGGGAGCGGGAGTGTTAAAGTGATAAAGCAGCGGTCGCGGACGGATAGAGTGCTCATGAAGCTTGTTGCGGTGAAACCTCTCTTTCCTTTGTTAGCCTAGTTGATCTTGTTTTATTACTCTAGTTACGCCGAACCGGCTCCTACCAGTACGATAGGCGAGTTTGAGGCTCCCACCCCCACCAAGGCACCACAATATCATGTTCCATGGGATAAGCCAACCCACAACCCCGCCTCGCCCCGCAGTACATCTGGGAAGTACCATCCATGCCTCAGGTACCGACACTGCTCCATTCATGCACAGGCCAAAGCATATGCAAGTCAATCAAGGTATGGGTGGCGGATGGTTTGCTATGCTGTGGAATACCTTGGAGTCTTTGGGCATGTAAAACCACTAGTGTTCTACTGTCACTTCAGGTTCTCAACTATTTTTAGGGTCGCTGTGTGTCATCTCTCCGCATGCGACGGAAGTGTGTATTTTGTACTGGAGAAATTGGTAACTGGTTGTAGGGGTCAATTTCTTTGGCCACCAAGAGCGTGTAGCCATACCCTTCTATGAGAGCCTAACAATAAAAAATCGGTTTTATTCTCTTACCTCCACATACAGCAACAGCCCTAGCCATCTAACAAGAGCTAGCCTGAAAATAGGAGTAATGAAAGAAAATGAAGTAAGAAAAGCCGCAGATGGAATTGTACTTTCACTAGCTCGGCTAGCTCATATCCCCCCTTTCCCATACATTTTCACTTTGAAAATATTGGTTCCAAACCTATTGCGCCTTCAAAAAACTAACACTTGCTGGACAAGGGCATTAAATCTGCAGCTGCAAAATCTCTCGCAGATTGAAACTGTTGCTCTTAAGCAGCCCCTCTCAACCTAGCCACTATCTCCAACTCAAATCTCTCTTGTGCATATGGATCAGCGAGGATTTCACCAACCATATCAGTTCCCGGTGGGAAGTCATGCTCCAGTATTGGTTCCCCCACTCCTCTCATATTCGCGAGGACTGATTGGTGGAAATGCCATCTAAGGAGTTCGTCGGAGGCACGGTGGGGATCATCCTGGAATCGACATACAGGATCCAGAATCCTACCGTCGAGTCCAAAACGGTCCAGGTCAAATACAACTACCTTGTAACCGTCGTCTGGGTTAACGGAAATGAGGTACTGGTTGAACAATTGGTGGACATCGGCCCGGAGAAGAGTGCCGTTTTGAGATGAGTTGATCTTGGAAGATCCGGAGGCATCATCAATGTCTGTAATCCACCGTCCATAGTCATACTGGATCCAATAGGCCTCATGCTCAAGAGGGAAGATATGGGCAGCCTCGAAGCCAGTCCAATTACCGGCCTTGATACTGCTCTCGAGATTGAAAATTCCTGAAATAACGCATATCCGATCGCGGTTACAAATATCATGGTGGAATATATCTTTCTCAAGATTGGCATAACGGGTAACCAAATTCTGTATCCAAGGCTCATCGCTGATTTGGATAGAGACTGACGGAGTTAGCAATTGGGCCACCTAGCAACTAAGGGAGGTATAGCACATGCCATCGCGATGAATATCGTATACCCCTGTTTTAAGAGGCACGTCTGTTCTAGATACAATGTGGCTCGACATCCGCTCTTGAACTCGCAGAGGACCCACCCCGTCAACAACTGGTAAGATTCTGAGGATGTCAAGAAATTTGCCTCAGTTATAGACCCATTCTGGACGGGACCGCCAATAACCTTGCCAGGGTTGGTAGAATCATAAAAGGAGACATTGCGTTGTAGAGCGCGATTTGAAGACATTGTTGGTACTGTAAATTGCTGTAAATGTGAGGAGGTTGAATGACTTGAGAACTGGTGGAGGCAAGAAGTTGAGAAATTCCCCTCGGAACAGAGACAGTGGGGTGGTAAGATAAGGTTTTTTGTGGCCTTGAGAGTGGGTGAAAATGGTGGGGTGGGTGTGGTTTCAAGTTATATGCTGTTGCGCCTAGCCTCCACCCAGGTTTTGCAACCAATGAAATTCGCCGACAATCACTTGTTGACGCGCAATGCGAAATTCTTTTCAGTATGCATCGCAAAGACACAACCTCGGTGATAAAATTTATCCCACTTGGTGATCAATATAGGCAGCTGGGGGAACAGGATAGAAAATCTCTTTCAACGTCTTAAATCTACTTATCCCGCGCAGGAAAGCCTAGCAAATATCTCTGATGGAATGTATGAGTAGTTGGTAGCTGACACTTCACTAGCCCTTTTCTTACCCTCGAAGTTCATGGGGTGGGTTATCCCTTGTCTTGCAATAGAGCTGTACGCTTCACAGACTACTGAGTTATTTGCGGTAACTGTTTAGCTCACCTCCTAGGAAGCTGGAATAGAATGGCAGAAACATCTCCGTCCGTCTCTGGTTCTACACACTTTCAGCTCATAAATGATGCTCTTAGTTACCAGAAGCTCAGCGTGTGGTGAGATCAATCCGGCCCGCGGGTTGTGAACTGACCGCGTACAACTGAGGCCCAGAGTGGGTAAGAAATGGTTCCTCAAGTGTGACAGTTGCATTAATTTTTTTAATTGATTTCTTTCTTGGATACAACAAGTACGCAGCTGCGAAGAAGATTAGGTGAGGACATGCGTCGGTAGGGTGCAAGAGATGGGGTGGGTCTGGTAATCTAGTTCTTAAACCTGGAGGGTCTCTTCGATTATAGGGCCTAGTGTGTATATCACCATTGTGCGTGGGGGGAGAATACAGGATGGGGTCTAGTGGGATCGCAGGTTGTAAGTTTTGGTTGCCGAGCTTTGTGCTCGGGTACTGTACATAGTGTATTCAGGGTCACCTGAGCTCCTCTGCATTCGCAGAAGCGAAACCTATAGCCCATGAGTGGAATATAGGATAATGATATTGAGAGGATACTCGCAGCCTCAGGGTGTCGATGAAGACATGGGAATTGGTAAGAGAGCCGGAGATGAGATAAAGGTAAGAGAGACAGAGCTGCCAGGAGTAAGGTTGGGGGTTAGCGGGACCGACAAAGAGGGGAAACTAATGGGAAACATTTCCCTTGAAATTTTAGTTACATATGGCTAAGTAACTCCTTCCCGAGGCAGCTGGATATAGGCGGAGGCGGTGAACCTCCACGAAAATCATAATCCGGGCGAACATGATCGCACAAGCCATCCAATCTCGGAGAAAATCAAGCAACCTGCAGAAGTCGAACTCTAGGCATGGATGGAAACGAGATGTCCACAGTTTGCATCCGGGAAATCTGCGAGCTGGAGAATAGCGTGAGCCTGGAAATCATGTAAAATTAATAAGTGAATAAATAAACAAAATAGAGTAATACAGTATCCATAAAAGAAAACACAGTGCTAGTGCCGCCCGACAGTCGTCGCCCGGTCCAGTCCCGTCTTTTGTCGTCCTGACCACCGTCTTGGACTGACTGGATGACTGGAACCACTGACTATACTAGTATTTTACCCCTACCGTATGGGTAAAGCACTATTACAGTATTACCTTATTCGATTGGACCTATGTTGAAATGAGGCGAGGCATGCGGAAATTAATTGAATTGAAGAGAGGGGTGGGGTTAAGGAGCTGTTTTGAAATACGAAATAGATGCTTGAGCCCACAATTCCCCTATATTCTGCATTGCATTACCGATTCCAGCCCCCTTTCCTCAAAATTCTGGCAAAGTGATATTACAAGACAAATTGTGCAATTCCCATACACCTCACCTTATTTTATCCCGCTAGCGTGGCGCCTAATTGGATAGGTTAATACGGTATTGGGACAGAGAAAGGGTTTTTGTATGGGAGTGAACTAGTGGATGAATTACGCAAACCTCCCCGAAAGGGTATCTATTCTTACTAGATATTTCTTAATCCGGTAGGGTCTGAATTAAAGGCTTACAGAAATACCTAAATCCAGTAATAACACTGGGACAACAGGTTTCTCCAATACTTTACTCCTACCCCGGGCACTTGTAAGTTACCCTCCGATAATACTCTACGTTCCAGTTTAATGGGACACAGTCTGCAGATATCCAAGTGCACATCTCAATGCACAAGAATCCACGATACATTGGGTCCCGGTGCGCCATAGCTGACTGCCAAATGCAAGGCAATCTGCGTGTCACCCGGGATGATGGAAAGTGGGGAGTATCTGCGATTTCCCGGTTACAACCACATTGTACTCATCATTTTCCCTGATTGATTGCAAGCAAACTAACACATGAGATTGGTGCGTGTTGTACTGTAGGAGCTCACTTTCCAACGACACTAGTATCAGTACTGAATACCAACAAGGAGAGTAACAACCACAGCAAATTTTCCTATCATTACTAGGTTAATACCTTTGCCCTGATATCGGCTCCATTGCCGACACCATTCACAGGTCACACCTAACCTTGCCAATAGGTTGCTAGCAATGCCCAGTACGGTACCTGGAAATAGGTATAAGTGTATTATTTCTCAATCCCGGTATCCTTGCACATTGGCTTTGGTCTTGGGGAAAAAACTAACGACTATTACAAGAGTGCCAGGTGAATATTGGGAAGTAGCGTCGCTTTAACATCGTAGTAAATTATTGTAAAAATTAAGATACAGGGTATCCAATTAGCCCACGCTAAGTATGAACTCCTAATTGCGGTGGCTCACCTGCGATGATTCAAATTCAACCTCGGGGCGGACGTTGCGATTGAACAGCAGATGCCGGAGAAGCTAGCCCAATGCCTTTACGATTTGCAATACCTGACGCTACAGCCAAGCGGCGGCAGCGGTGGCCGTAACCCCGAAACCAGGCCGGTGCGAGCTCCCATGCCCTGAGGTCCACACAGGTTGCGATGCCCTAACGCCACCACTGAACAGTGGTAACCGGTAAGCGCTAGCTGCGATGCCCTGATACTATAGCTGTATGACAGCGGTAGTGGCAGCCCGAGATCTCGACACCAAACCCCGGAACTGAAACAAGGAGCGGAGACCTGGAGAAGAGAGAAACGTTGAGGGAATATTCTAAAATGGCGACTTGGGATGGTTGTATTGGGGAATGGATACGGGATATGGGGGGCAGTTTGAAGGCTCTGGTAAGGAGAGGTTTAGAAGATTGAGAGTAGTGCGGGTCCTATCACTCAATAGTCTCCGTGGGCGTGGATAGATTCCCCATCCAGTTAGGTGTCAAGACAGCCAAGCACCCCAAGGTAGAGTAGAGAAATTGGTGAATTCCTCTGTCCTAAATTGCCACAGTGATGCACGCTTCTACAGCAAACCCCGGATCCTCAATCACCCGAAACCGCCCTGAAAACAGAAGCCGCTACCTTTGTCCAAGGCATAGAGAAAGCTCTGGAACCAGAATTCGTAACAAATTTGCTCTTTTTTCGGTAGACAGAGAAATGCCATTTTCCACGGTGGAAATCATCTCGGCGTGTGGTGTTCAAGTTGTGTGGGGTTGTCGAGCCACGTAGAACAGAGGTGGTTGGATGAATAATGGCTCAAAATGCGAGAAGGATGGGTACTATTAACATGAGGTGCTGTGGAGTCCCATATCATCCTTGTTCTCTGACCCGGCCTCAACTAGCTGTTTAGGGTGGGGGGTGGGAAGCAAATTTAGATTTGTGTGGTGGGCCGTTCAGAGGGTGGTTTCACAGGAGCAGTAGAATGCAGTTGCCTAAATATCTACCTCTAAGCCGAAAATGGGAAGAAAGGAGAAAAATACTCGGAGTTTTTAACTTGGCACCTGTCCCCGGGGGCAGAGTGATTACATCGCCGTCACAGTCGATCACTCGGTAAAATATGGAGGTTTACACATGTTATTATATCATGAATAATCATCTGGGCCAGCTAACAGTCCGTGTAACCATCGTTTAAGGTATTGCCCCGCTGCCCTCTCGGTAGCAGCCGCCTCATGGGATCCGCAGAGGTATCATAGATGGGGTACTTGATGTCTAACAGACAGACTTTCTTACAAACCTTCTCCTCATCTCACGTTTATCCCCCATCCTTACCCCATCCTTATCTCCCATCCTCATCCCTACTATTATCCTTATTATTATCTTTATTCTTACCCATGATGTCTTGCTGCAGTTTGGAGGGGAAAAGTGCCTTCAATACCCCCTTACGCTCCACAGCTTAGCTTTCCTGATTTCTGACTTGGTAATTACAGTCAAGCTCAAGAGGAAATTCATAAAGCACTATGGCGCGACACTTGCAACTCTATTCACCGGCTTCGAAGATACATTAGCCTATGTGAGGGCCGTCCCCTACGAAACCGGTGAACAGAGTTGCCAGTGTGGCCCCATGTTGATTTCTAAATTTCCTCTTGAGCTTGACTGTAATTACCAAGTCAGAATCAGAAAAGTTAAGCTGCAGAGCATAGGGGTGTATCGAATGCACTTTTCTCCTCGCAACAGCAGCAAGGCATCTTGGGTAAAAATAGAGATAATAATGAGGATAGTAGTGGGGGATAAGGATGGGAGAGAGGGTAAGATCACTTGAGCCGGGCGTTTGAGGGGCATCCCCTGGGTGGGAAGGGAAGAGCGGGATTCCCTGAGAGCCGGCGGAGGTTGAAGATATAATTGTTCGAGGTAGGGCAATTGGGCTGCACCCTAACCAGCAAACTTTCAGTTTACATGGTTAACTTAACGGAGTTTTCGAGTAGGGAATTGGCAAGCCAACCAGAAGAAAATAGGAGCCACTTCATGCCGGATCACCGCTATCATCTGGTGACGACCCTGGATTACTTGTACTCATTCACCACCCCATTTTCCGGATTTTCCCCGATTGGAAAGAACTCTCTTGGCCCTTCCCTATGAATTGCAACCTTCTCCGTACAAGCACATAACAAACAACAACAAAAAAAAAATAGATCATGAGCTGGGTAGGTGGGTTCTAATGTCAAGCTCGCGAGCCAGCGCTAATGAGCCATTTCAGGCCCCAAAAAATCGGTAAACCGTACTGCGGTCCCGGGCGTGACGAGAACTGGTAGGTTCCCGCTCAACCGTCTCATTTCTTCAACATTCTGCCTAACGGATAACAGGCAAAATAAAAAACAAACGATCGCGAATATGAAGTTGAAGAGCTCCGGTTCAGAACTATGGATGTTCCCGCGACAAAGCTGAATGAGGCAAAGGGGTATCCAGATACCTTGCGAGGTGCGGCTTGACGATTAATGTACCTTGGGGATGCAGTCAACTAACATTCCATCGTAGCCATGACAGCGTCTCAAATGAGGATTACGAAGAGGATCGCTGCATTCTGTGGTGATGGGACTCGCCGCAACATCTACAAACAAACTGTGGAAGAGCTCAATGCCGACACTATCAAGGCTCCGGAAGCCCCTTACAGGACCACTGTCTTCGAACTTATCACTATATTCTGTGCTTACTTCCCAGATATTAACGAATGTATGAGACCCCCCCCTGGATCACGGTTTCCGATCCATAACTGATGGGCTCGTGGGTTAGGTATAAGCGAGAGGAATCACAAACTCGTTGATTACGCTCAGATGCGGAGGAAAGGTCAAAAACCTAGTAGAGAAGCCTGACAAAGATCACGGAAAGTTGCCTAGAGCATGTTACCTTTCCTCAAGCTTTAAAACCTAGCGCCGTACTAACACTCATTGCAGAACGATAAAGAGGTACGGGCGGCTCGTGATATCTATTCAGCTCTCAACGAGTAGCTTACCACGGAATTGCACCAGTTGATCGACCGCTGGGTATCTTGACTCGAGCCCTCATTCGAGGCGCTCCTGATAATTCTACCTAGATGCAAGCTCCCCACTCTTAACAACTCTCCGGACACAAGTGACTGACCTCGTTGCTCTCTAGTCTGCCCAGAGACATACTCCAGAATGGCTCAAGTCCAGAAATACCTAGACCCGAGTACCAGGCAAAAATAAGTCCAGGGCTACCTTGACCAAAGGGTAGAATAAGCTCCGTAAGCGATATGTGCTGTTAGAATTGCAGGTGCTACATAACCGGGTATATCAGAAGGGACATGCTGCGTTCTCCGCTGTTTAGTTGATGTACTATACCGAGTTATGATATGCAGTGTTCTCTTTTCCTTGTTTGATCTGGTATAGCGAGAGCTAGTATATAAAAAGGAATTGACTCTAGAAAAGAATAACCAAAGTTTGAGATGATACAATTATCGTGATCGATGATGCATGTATTTGTCCGGCCTTGGGAGCCCCAAATCAATATACATATTAGGCAAGGTAAAGTAGAGAGCTCAAAATCTATCACTTCTAAGTCTCCCAACTCACCCGAACTCCGAGCGGTCATGAAACACAAAGGGAAAAACCAGAAGCCACAGAAAATGGGGTAACATGTACAATATCTAACGCTATTCACCCTCCCAGAGATACAAATCCATAATTCCCATCATTTAGAAATCTTGGCTTCTAACCCTTTCCAAACCCCTCCGCCTTCACCCCCCGGCCACTCAGGCCCAACTCTTGATCCTCTCCCTCGCCCGCAAGATCCTACTTTGCAAGTAGAAACATCAACATTTCCCTGCCCCATTGATATCGAACAGCTTCTTGAGCCGCTCCATCAGCGTCGTTTCTTTGATCACCCCATTCTCTGGCGGCTTAACGTTGAGTGTGCGGAAGGCTTCGTCAAGGGTTGGCCCTGCGCGGGCTTTTATAGTGGTGTTTGTACCCGCCGCGGCAGTGGTTTTGGTGTATTTTTGAGTTGCTTGTGCTTAGATGAATAGGGGAAGAAGGCAGTGGGAGAAATTGGAAAAGAGATTGGTAGATAAAAGAGGATCATCCTCCACTGTTATTTTGAGCGTAACCATCGCATTTCCTCTCTATCGCTCTTCGCTTCCTTATTTCTTGCTTTCCTTTTTAGGTCTTTATCACTCTGCTTCATGTCAGTTATATGCAATTAAGATTCCCTCCCTCGGCGCCGGAACTCTGTATCCAGTGTGCTTGAATCTTGTTGTTAAAACATTAGGGCCCGACTCCTCGCTGTCATACGCCCAAAGGAGTTTTGGCACACTCATGTAACACCATCTCCAGATAAAACGTGCGCTCGCGATAAGATTGCTCTATGACCTGGCAGATGCCCAACGCAATGATTAGCTGCTCCCGGGTGCTTTTTTTTTTCGGACCGAAATTAACGGTTGGAGAGTATCTGTTGGGCAGACGCCATGAGGTAGACTAAGGGTACTAGATAGCATGAGGGAATTCGTTCGTCGGAAGAAATTTGTTGGTCGGGACATGCTGGGTGTTCGAGACGACAACCTGGGAACCCCTTCGGCCTAGGTAGCCAGAACCCACTAAACCACCAATCAAAGCACCCAGAAAGCCACATATGGTGACGGCGAGTATCGTGGAAAAAACCGGCAGAAATTTTTAAGTATGCACAGTCAGTTAATAGGACCTCATAAGACTCCAGGACTTTGTAAACAAACCAAATATTTCACGCATCGTGTGTGCCAGGTATGATAATATTATGACAAAGTTAATATATTGTTTGCAGTCAGGACCCGCGCTAGGCAACCCTGAACAAAACCGAGTTTAAGTATGATACCCAATCTCACCCTCACAGTTACCTGACCTCTGCTCATCAGCTCTTGCCAAGGAGCTCCCCTACAATACTCGTCGAGAGAGCTTGTAATAATTCGCTAATTCTTAAATCAACAAAGCTTAAGTGACTGTACAGTACGTGGGTATGGATATAAAGGTCGGAAAGATTTCGGTCATGAAGCAAGAATTAGAGACACTGATCGTTTACTCGGGTGGTGGAGGTGGAAAGGTGGAAAAACTGGCATTTTACATGATGTTATTATATTAACCTCATACGTGTGAGGAAAATAGTGGGGCGATAGGATTACCCACCGACAAAAAATAAAGATGGGGATATAGGGAATAATCAGCAACCACTCGAAGATACATATTTAACATTCGAAGCATTGAATAGACAGCTCTGATTGGGATGCAGATGTATAGGATGAATTTTTATTTTACTAGGTGCTGTCATTTGTTGTTTTTCTTCCATGCGACTTGCCCATGCTGGCTCACTATGAGCCGCAGACTAATCATCAGTTCCTAGCTATTGCTAATCTGCCATAACAGAGGGTTTGATTTTTTCTTCTGTAGGTTTTCGAGATAGACTTCTGACACTCCGGGAATAAAGATAGCATCGTCCAAGAGCTTCAAAACCTCCTTCCTAAGAGGTATGGGTGCCAAAGCCTGGAGGCCCCCCCCCCCAGGCCATCTGAGCAAGGCGTTTCACAAAGGGGAAAAGGAACCTGGTGGTGGGGGGCTGCGTCTTCCCGGTCCCATGGGAATGTTGGAGGTCATTATTGCCCCGTCACCCCAAGTTTCAATTTGTAACGTGTTCGCAAGGTGCTAATCACGTTGCCGATAATAGATACGATAGTTGGCAGGTGGCCTGCTCTTCCAGAGAGGAGGCGAGAGCTGAGAACTAAAGGAGGCTACGAGGGTGTACTGAGGAACAAAGAAGTAACCGTTCAACTAAGTATATTGAAATACTGTCAGTCGAAGTCTGCCTTTTCTATTGTAGAAACAGGCAGTCTTTAAATACACAAATCTGTTCATGTCTAGCATGAACGAAACTAATCAAAGGTATCAATTGATACTCTTTGGTAAAACTCCTTAAGTATCAAAGTGATACTTAAAACACAACATAAAACAAAACCAAGTATCAAAACGATACTTAAAACAAACCAAGTATCAAAGCAATACTTAAAACAAAACATAAAACAAAACCAAGTATCAAATGATACTTAAAACAAACCAATAACCGAGTACCCATACCGGTTACAAATAGACTCTAAGCTTTGAGAACCGTGTCTCATATATTGGTAAACCATCAGTTTATCTCCTCCCACTAATCTCTCTCGATACCACCAGGTTTTCAACACCTGTTTCTCTTACACACCATCTATCATACTGCGACACTACGGCTTCTAGTGCTGCTATATCCCATCACCGGAGGCGTCCAAGTCCGTGTAATAGAGCCCTAACCTTGGCTCTCTAAGCACGTCCATTAATTATATAACGCCAGCCAGCGGCCGCGCTTGTACCAGCAAGGGGTCTGGGGTCTGTGGTTTGGTTTCGGTCAATTGTTGTAGCGGACAGAGCGGCTATCGGGCCGTGGGTCTGGCGCGTTCACGGGGCTGTTGGGGTGAGACTAGTATAATCAGAATGAAAATAAAGGCCCCTAAAAGAGTTTGAAGACCTACAATTAGTTTTTGGACTGTTTTTGGCATCACAATGGTGAATAAACAGGGCGCACCCTCTACTACTACACCTATCATATATGTATGATACAAGTACTGTACTGAGCTATCGCGCCAAGGAGTGATATCTCATCTGCCAAGAAGTAAGATCCGATAACAATGATGGTAGATGCATAGGAGGGAATTTCTGAGCATGCAGGTGATTTATGATGAGATGTGCAGTTGGGTGTATTTGTGAGCACATTCTCAGAGAAGGCCAAGAAAAAAAGCTCGGTACCCCTGCTGGCAATTTCTGACTATTCATCCATATCTTCCCTCAGACTTTCAACATTCACAACTGGCTCGAGAGTAGATCGAGGAGATACTTGTAATGATGTGTGAGACAGAGGCGGTCTAACTAAAACCATCTACCAATAATAGATCAAATTTCAAGAAAAAGAATGAAAGTTTCTACAACACCAAGTGTTACAAAAGGAAAAAAGAAAAGAAATCAACTACTCATCCCAGGCAAGAAGTATCCCAACGCCAGGAGGGTCAAATGCGGTTGGTAACAGGGGGTAGAGAGTGTGTGTAATGGGATTGAATATCGGCATTTACAGCCCATTTTGGTGTCTTATTTTACCCAGAACGCCATAAAAAACATCATTAACTTATAAATTGTATAAATAAAAAAGCCTGTTCTATAGAAAAAGAAGAAAAGAAAAAAAATACAGAGAGAGAGAAAGAGAGATTGAAAACTATCTACCACGCTGTATGTCCCCCGTGAGCATTGATAACAGCCTCGATCCTCGCTGGCATGGTATTAATAAAATCCAAAATATCCTCTGGCCCAATACTAGCCCATTCCTCCACAACTGCTGCAGCCATTTCATCCTTTCCCCGTAGGTGTGGAGAGCGTTTGTTGAGGTTGTCCTTTAGAAGATGCCAAACATCCTCTATAGGATTAAGGTCTGGCGAGGACGGTGGCCAATTTATCTTAGGCATTTCATAAACCTCACGAAATGCCTGTGTATATACCACTCTATGAGCGGAAGCTCCATCCTCCATGACCCACAAACTATAACCAGCCTGCTGGCTTGTGTGTTGCCAGAAAGGCCAGAGAACTGGAGTAAGCACATGGGCAACATAACTGCGTGCAGTTATGTTGCCCCAATCATTTTTTTGCCACTATATCAGAGGAGCCTTCTCTCCTCCCAATATCCTCCCCCAAATCATTTTTGCATTTTTTTGAAATTTGGGAGCTATACAAGACTCCTGATATGCTTCCCCAGGACATTGAGTTACCCATATGGTGCCACGAGAGCCCGAAAGCCAAACGTAACACTCGTCAGTCCATATGACTTGACGCCAGTCATCTCATATCCTATGCCGGTGGGAGAGCGCAAAGTTGAGATGCTTCTCCTTCACCGCCTCCGACAAAAAGACCTTCTTTTGCGCCTTGCGGCACTTGTAACCCTCAAGAGCAAAAGCCCTGCGTAGAGTCTTCTTATGGGCATGAATGCCGCAAATATCAGCAATCTCTGGCAATGGCATCTGGCGGTGCAGGCTATCCTGAGTTGCTGTTGCTACTAAACGCTGTCGGGTCAGGGTATCGATTGAGAAAGGCCTACCCTTTCTCTTTTTTGGTATAGCGGGAGCCTGGCAGATGTCCCAGACTGTGCTAACCCCCACATTTTGATCCTAGCCTATACGGCAGTATGACGATCCTGCTCGAAACTTGAGAGCTTGCACGAAGCAGCCGGTCTTGTAATCGGTCTCGTGAGTCTTGACTGGCATTGTCTATCAAAATTGTTAATATTTTATATAAAAACCTCGAGTTTTTCAATTCTTACCTATTCTCTGATGACCGTATGTCGGAAAGTAGCAATTCTGGGGTATTTACATTGTTAAGCTGTGTGGAAAAACTCTTGATTACTGTACACACAGACCATCTAAGAACCCCTGCACCAACCGCGTTTCACCCCCCGCTCGCGTTCGGATACTTGTTGTCTGGGACGAGAAGTTGATTACTTTTCTTTTTTCCTTTTGTAACACTTGGTGTTGTAGAAACTTTCATTCTTTTTCTTGAAATTTGATCTATTATTGGTGGATGGTTTTAGTTAGACTGCCTCCGTCTCACACATCATTACTAGTATCTCCTCAATCTACTCTCGAGCCCGCTGTGAATGTTGAAAGTCTGAGGGAAGATATGGATCAATAGTCAGAAATTGCCAGCAGGGGTACCGAGCTGTTTTTCTTGGCCTTCTCTGAGAATGTGCTCACAAATACACCCAACTGCACATCTCATCATAGATCACATGCATGCTCAGAAATTTCCCCCTATGCATCTACCATCATTGTTATCAGATCTTACTTCTTGGCAGATGAGATATCACTCCTTGGCGTGATAGCGCAGTACAGTACTTGTATCATACATATATGATAGGTGTTGTAACGTGTTCGCAAGGTGCTAATCATGTTATCGGTAATAGATACGATAGCTGGCAGGTGGCCTGCTCTTCCAGAGAGGAGGCGAGAGCTGTGAACTAAAGGAGGCTTCGAGGGTGTACTGGGGAACAAAGAGGTAATCGTTCAACCAAGTATATTGAATACTGTCTGTCGAAGTCTGCCTTTTCTATTGTAGAAACAGGCGGTCTTTAAACACACAAATCTGTTCATGTCTAGCATGAACGAAACTAATCAAAGGTATCAATTGATACTCTTTGGTAAAACTCCTTAAGTATCAAAGCGATACTTAAAACAAAACATAAAACAAAACCAAGTATCAAACGATACTTTAAAACTAACCAAGTATCAAAGTGATACTTAAAACAAAACATAAAACAAAACCACGTATCAAACGATACTTAAAACAAACCAAGTATCAAAGCGATACTTAAAACAAAACATAAAACAAAACCAAGTATCAAACGATACTTAAAACAAAACATAAAACAAAACCAATAACCAAATACCCGTACCGGTTACAGGTGTAGTAGTAGAGGGTACGCCCTGTTTATTCACCATCGCGATGCCAAAAACAGTCTAAAAACTAATTGTAGGTCTTCAAACTCTTTTAGGGGCCTTTATTTTCATTCTGATTATACTAGTCTCACCCCAACAGCCCCGTGAACGTGCTAGACCCGCGGCTCGATAGCCGCTCTGTCCACTACAACAATCGACCGAAACAAAACCACAGCCCCCAGACCCCTTGCTGGTACAAGCGCGGCCGCTGGCTGGTGTAACCGGTATGGGTACTAGGTTATAGGCTTTGCTTTATGTTTTGTTTTAAGTATCGCTTTGATACTTGGTTTATTTTAAGTATCGTTTTGATACTTGGTTTTGTTTTATGTTGTGTTGTAAGTATCGCTTTGATACTTGGTTTGTTTTCAGTATCGTTTTGATACTTGGTTTTGTTTTATGTTGTGTTTTAAGTATCGCCTTGATACTTAAGGAGTTTTACCAAAGAGTATCAATTGATACCTTTGATTAGTTTCGTTCATGCTAGACATGAACAGATTTGTGTATTTAAAGACCGCCTGTTTCTACAATAGAAAAGGCAGACTTCGACTGACAGTATTTCAATATACTTGGTTGAACGGTTACTTCTTTGTTCCTCAGTACATCCTCGAAGCCTCCTTTAGTTCTCAGCTCTCATCTCCTCTCTGGAAGAGCAGGCCACCTGCCAACTATCGTATCAATTATCGTCAACATGATTAGCACCTTGCAAACACGTTACATTTTTTTAACCTCAGCAAGTGGTTAAGAACCTGTCCCCGGATTTAGGCCTGATCAACCTATCGATATCCACCTCAGAACGCTAGCAGAGAGAAGCGGCAGAATCGCAGCACATTCGGCTTCATCTCAAACCCAAGATAGAGTCTTTGACGACCAGGAGTTGGAAGCAAATCCCACGGCAAGACCTTACAAGAAAGAAACTACCCCCGCACTCTGCTAAAGAGCTGGGTGATCCTGCAAACACGGAAGATATACAACCTCCAGGAGAATTCCCTTCTACTCCAGCAAAGAAGACTTCCTTTGATCCTCCAATCGACCCCGAATCCAGTAGCGAATCAGATATGGCTAGCACAGGAGGAGGGCCTTCTGGAGGAGGGAAATCTCGGGCAAGGCCTGAAGAAGAGGAGGTATCCGCCGCATTTGAACCCCCTAAGTTTAAACTCCACCTCCCAGCGAAGTTCATAGGAGAAGGAAAAGACCTCAAACCTGAAGCCTTTGACCGATGGGCAACAGAACTCTCACACTTCCTACTCTTACAAGGAAAAGATGTGGAAGACCCTACAACCGGACTTATTATTGGATCATTCTGCGCAGGAAAGGCAACCGACGCATACCACCAATGCTGTAAGGATTTCGGCGGGAATAAAAGATTAAGAGGATCTACAGTTCTCGATTACCTGAAAGGACGATTCCAATCCTCTATTACCAATGACCTCCTATACAACAAATTCAACCAGCTCCAGCAAGTGAACGGAATGCATGTCAAGTGAATCACCGATGTGGCTACGGACCTAATGATGTATAAGGACCGGATGGAGAGAGGAAGTATCTCCAAATACAGCCTGAAGCGACAATTCTACGACACCATGCACCCTACCCTCCGGCGAGAAGTAGAACCACTCGTGGAAGACGGCGATGATATTGCAGTAATAATTGCAAGAGTAGAGCGAAAGGAAGCCATTCTCCATGAGAACAAGGCCTACAAAAGACAGACATCCTCTAGTAGGAACAGCCAGTCATGACACAAAGCCTCCAGCAACTCTGAAGACGATACTCCACGGGTTTTCAAGAAGAAAACAAAATCCTCCAAAGAATCGAGACAGCAAAAAGGAGAATGTTTTGAATGTGGAAAAACAGGACATATGGCAACAAACTGTCCTACGAAGAAAGGAAAAGGAAAGGCAATTAAGCAAGAGGCGTCGGCCAACAATGTTGAAAGCGATAACACCCAATCCCGTGAATATGAAGAGATCGATATCGGATATATCGATGTGGAATGCAACAGTGTTCGACCTCCGGCTGCATTCAAAACACATACTGCTCTAGAAGGTACTATCCTGATCAATGGCAAAAGGGCTCGAGTCCTATTCGACACTGGCGCAATCGGAAGAGACATGATCAGTAATGCCTCTGTCCCTGTCCATGGACTCCCCACTCGAGACCTTAACCAACCCATACCAGTCAATATGGCAGTAAAAGGATCACGATCTACAAGCCATAAAAGCTGCAGTGCGAACATACGACTTGGTTCTGCAGTCATACCCCCACAGGAAATGCTGGTTCGAAATTTAGCCAAATACGATGCCCTAATAGGCATGCCATTCCTGAATCCCCACAAAGCTATAATCAGGTGTGAGGAATCAACTATCGATTTCCCAGAGCAGAAGATTACAGTCGCATGCAAGCCAACAAGTGGAGAGTACCAAGCTGCAGTCTGTGAAGCAACTGCACTACGACTATTGGATGCGTACTCTGATATTTTCCCGGATCAAATACCTGAAGAACTACCGCCTATGAGAGAGGTGAATCACCACATCCGCCTCCGAGACCCCTCTAATCTCAAGAACCAACCCACCTACTCTATTCTTGACGCATACAAAAGTCCACTTTGTGATTGGATCAACCAACAACAAAGAAGAGGAGTCATCTACCGAGCAGAAGCCCCAGGTGCCGCTCCTATGTTTGTTCAACCCAAAGCAGATGGCAAAAGAATCCGCCCCTTGGTTGACCTTAAGCTACGGAATGAAAATACAGTTATGGACACTCGTGCTATCCCAAACCAAACCCAGATTCTAAATGCAGTTGGACGGGAAAGATTCCGAAGTAAGATTGACCTAAGCGACCCCTACTACCAAACAAGGTTAGACCCAGAAAGCGAACGCTACAACAGTTTCAAAACACCCTTCGGAAGTTTCATTAGTCGAGTTATGTTACAAGGTGATATGAATGCGCCCGCCACCTTTATGCGAATTGTGGAAAACCTTCTAAGTGAATACCTCCACCATTTTGTTTGGGTCTACATTGATGATATTCTCATCTTCTCGAACACCGAAATAGAACATGCCTACCATATAGGATTGGTTTGTACCAAACTAAGGGAAGCTAAATTCTACGGTAGCAGAAATAAATCAATTCTGTTTGCCCATAAACTCGATATCCTAGGACATGATATAGATGATGAACGAATACACGCAGCCCCTGGAAAAAAGCCTGTTTAACGGAATGGTCAACACCTAGGAATCAAAAGGAACTCATGCGATTCCTAGGACTAGTCAACTATATTTCCCAGTTCCTCCCACACCATGCCACTGTGACAGCGCCGCTCACAGACCTTACCGGCAATGCTGAATTTGTCTGGACCCACACTCATGACCATGCCTTTACCAACATCAAGGAATTGATTAAAAACGCCAACGTTATTCAACCTATCAACTATAGTAAACCAGAACTGATATGGCTGATTACTGATGCATCGGATGTTGGAGTTGGAGCATGGGTTGGACAAGGAGCCTCCCATGAAATGGCAAGACCGGCAGCTTTACACAGCAGAAAGTTCACTAATTCACAGATGAACTATGGGACAACAGACAAGGAAGCCCTTGCTGTGATTGATGCCCTCGCCGCTTTCAACCACATCCTCATGGGCAATACCTTCACTATTGTTACCGACCACCAACCTGTCACTAATCTTAAAACAGAAAGGATACCTGGAAGAAGAAGAACAAGATGGATAGGCGAAATCAGCAAATACGATGCAAAAATTATCTACACCCCTGGAAGAACGAACTGATTTAGCTGATGCTGCTCTACCCGCATATATGAGAATCAAGACCTCGCAAACCCTCCCCTTGTTCACGACCACACAAGGCAAAGCGAGGACAGCCCTGACGACACCTCCTATGAACAAGAACCATCGATGGCTGCCGCCAGCTCTGCCACTCCCTCCAATCCTTTCGCTTACACCATGTACAGTGCTGCCGGAACGGAACGAGGAAAGGACATTGATGAAGAATGGAAAGACAATTGCATGCTCCGCAGTACACCTCCTCACAAACTTGAACAAAGCAGACTCCACTGGTCCCACTGTTATCACGACACCTGCCCTTTTCACCAGACTGAGATCAAGTTCGGCAACAGATACCAACGACGTACCATATGCCTGCTGACAATTCCAAAGACACAGGCTTCGACACCGTAGAAGGAGCAGAAGAGATGATCAATGAAGATGAATCGACCCAACCTCCTCATACCCTTAATCCTGTTCCAGCACGATGCCAATGTCTTGAAGAACTCGAACAAGCAGCAGCCTACGTGGATGCAATATCCTATTTACACCCCCCACAGTCAGTCCTGCCATCCTCTCCTCCCATAATCGATTCACAACCACTATATGGTGGACCCTTACACGTATATAACAATGAAACCATTGTCTCGGTCATACCCCCTACTATTGCTGAGCATCGGCATCAACTCTATTAAACCTTTGAGGAAGCGGAAGCCCCTACCGAACCAACAAGAGGATCCCTAATCGAAGATGAACTAGACGTCAGATCGACCACAGAAGAATTAACCTCCTCTTTCCGAAGCCAAATGATAGCAGGATACCGCCATGACCCAATTTACTTCAAAGCCATCGATAGCTCCAGGCATGGAGACCTCGCCCCCTACAACATATCAAATGGAATGGTCTATACCAGTACCCGTTATGGTGAACACGGCCTATACATACCAAAAGGTCATATGTTTAATGGAATGACTATTAGAGAATATGTTATTACCGAAATCCACAACAAAGGACACCATAGTGCGGATCGCAACCTCCAATATGCCTCAGAATATGTTTAATGGCCTGAAATGCGAAAGGACTTCCGTGATTTTGTCAGGCAATGCGAACTAGGTCAGGCAAATAAGGAACGAACACAACTTCCTGAAGCGAAAGCTGAGACCCTCCAACTACCATGTGAAATATTTGAATCCTATGCCATCGACTTCGCAGGACCATTCAACAAGTCCGCCGGATATGACACCATCTTGGTAGCTGTGGATCGATTCTCTGGATACAGCTGGTTAATAGCAATGAAGGTTACCGACTCCTCCAAAGACACCTGGAACAACCTACAACGATACTTGTTTACCTCCCACGGGTACCCCTTATCTATTGTCAGTGATGCTGATCCGCGCTTTACCGCCAGATTCTGGAAGCAAACCTTGACCTCCCTCGGAATATACCACGTTATGGCTGCCCCTGGACACCATGAGACTAATAGCCAAGCAGATCGAAAAATCCGTGAGGTTAACACCGGAATTAGGAATATGATCAATGAACGACAAACCAATTGGGAACCAGCCCTTATTGAGCTCGCTGCATATATCAATGCCGGATTTTCAGATACCTTGGGAATGTCACCATACAAGGCAGTCTTTGGCCGTCAATACCCCCTCCTACCTACAACACTATTTGAGAACTCCTCAGTCCCTGCCTCTGATGACCATCTAAACCACCACCAAGTAATTCGGAACGATGCCTTCCAAGCTGTTAAGGCTGCCTGATTCCGAAGCACCACTACTGCCCAGAAACCACGACGCAAACATGTCCCCATCTCACCAGGAGACATGCTCATGGTACATGGTAACATGTTCATTACCAATGTCGGACGCACCAAGAAACTGCAACCCCGATGGCGAGGACCCTTCAAAGTCATATCCTTTGACGAGCATACAGAGAACTACACCGTCCAGATGGATGGACACATGTACCGCTGCAATACTGAAGTCTTTCACGCCTCAGCTGTCAAGCGATTCCATCCAAATGACGACTCCAAGTTTCCTGGAAGAACCCACTCTTGGCCTGCACCTATCATCATCAACAAGAAGGATGAATGGGAAGTTGAAGAAATCAAAGACCACCGCCTTTGGCATGGAAATGATCAGTTCCTAGTCAAATGGAAAGTATATCCAACGAGCAAAAACAGTTGGGAACCAGTGGAAGGACTAGAGCATGCTATGGATATGGTGAACAGATGGTGGAAAGACAACATGCCAAACGAATCCCTCCCCCCAACAATCAATTATATCACCATGTGCTGGACACCTACAATGCCAGAAACTGAGCGATGGCATGCAGAACTCGAAACTAGAGATGGATTTTGGGCACCACACTTTGAGTCGGAGTTCGAAAGCAGCGACGAGGAGAATCAAGCTATGGAGCAGGCTCTCGACAACTTTATCTAGTAACCAATCACCATCCGAATACCATAACGATGTCAAACTATGTGGAGCTCAATGCGTGGTTGCGACAACAGATTGTTGGACTGTTGTTGAACTGCGATGCTATCCAACTTGAAGACTATTTCGAAATCCTCTGGATAGATTACTGTCCTGATTGCAATTACGCTTGGGTTGATGTACAACGCGAATCTGGTATTCGTGACTACTGTGATGTACATTTCTTTAAGTCTAAGGGTTTCCTTAGGGTTTCTTCCTGCCCCTGGTGTGATACTTATTATGAGGAATTTCTTGCAGAAACTGAAGCCATGAGTTTCTCGGAATCCGCTTTTGATGATTATTAGGTTGTGATTGTTTTAAACAGTTGTTTTGTTTTGTGGAATGTAACCGGTACGGTTACTCGGTTATAGGTTTTGTTTTATGTTTTGTTTTAAGTATCGCTTTGATACTTGGTTTGTTTTAAGTATCGCTTTGATACTTGGTTTGTTTTAAGTATCGCTTTGATACTTGGTTTGTGTTAAGTATCGTTTTGATACTTGGTTTGTTTTATGTTTTGTTTTATGTATCGCTTTGATACTTGGTTTGTTTTAAGTATCGCTTTGATACTTGGTTTGTGTTAAGTATCGTTTTGATACTTGGTTTGTTTTATGTTTTGTTTTAAGTATCGCTTTGATACTTGGTTTGTTTTAAATATTGTTTTGATACTTGGTTTTGTTTTATGTTTTGTTTTAAGTATCGCTTTGATACTTAAGGAGTTTTACCAAAGAGCATCAATTGATACCTTTGATTAGTTTCGTTCATGCTAGACATGAACAGATTTGTGTATTTAAAGACCGCCTGTTTCTACGATAGAAAAGGCAGACTTCGACAGACAGTATTTCAATATACTTGGTTGAACGGTTACTTCTTTGTTCCTCAGTACACCCTCGAAGCCTCCTTTAGTTCTTAGCTCTCGCCTACTCTCTGGAAGAGCAGGCCACCTACCAACTATCGTATCTTTTATCGTTAACGTGATTAGCATCCTGCGAACACGTTATATAAATCATATGCGCAAGGCTTACCTGCAAGACACACTCGCAAGGCATACTCGTCAGGCACACGTCCCATGACTCATACTTGAGCCCTGTGCGAAAGCATCACAAATCCCACACATAACAAATCATATAACCCGAATAGGTCATATGCGCAAAACAATAACATACCTGTGACTCATAACCATGTGTCACGGGAAAACCTTTTTCATGCTAAGCCATGTTCGTGACACTTGGTTTGTTTTAAGTATCGTTTGATACTTGGTTTTGTTTTATGTTTTGTTTTAAGTATCGCTTTGATACTTAATTAGTTTGACCAAAGTGTATCAATTGATACCTTTGATTAGTTTCGTTCATGCTAAATATGAACAGATTTGTGTATTTAAAGACCGCCCGTTTCTATGATAGAAAAGGCAGACTTCGACCGACAGTATTTCAATATACTTGATTGAATAGTTACTTCTTTGTTCCCCAGTACACCTCCGAAGCCTCCTTTATTTCTCAGCTCTCACCTCCTCTCTGGAAGAGTAGGCCACCTGCTAACTATCATATCTATTATCGATAACTTGATTAGCACCTTGCAAACACGTTACATTTTTTTAACCTCAGCAAGTGGTTAAGAACTTGTCCCCAGATTTAGGCCTGATCAACCTATTGATATTCACCTCCGAACACTAGCGGAGAGAAGCGGCAGAATAAAGGCAGATTCGGCTTCATCGCAAATCCAACATAGAGTCTTTGAAGACCGGAAGTGGGAAGCAGATCCCACGACAAGACCTTACAAGAAAGAAACAAACCCGGTGCTCTGCCAAGGAGCCGGATGAATCTACAAACATGGAGGACACACAACGCCCTGGAGAATTCCCTTCTACTCTAGTAAAAAAGCCTTCCTTTGAACCTCTAATCGACTCCAAATCCAGTAGCGAATCAGACATGGCTAGTACAGGAGGAGGGCCCTCTGGAGGAGGAAAATCTCGGGCTAGGCCTGAAGAAGAGGAGGTACCCGCAGAATTTGAACCTTCTAAGTTTAAACTCCACCTCCCAGTGAAGCTTACAGGAGAAGGAAAAGACCTCAAACCCAAAGCCTTTGACCGATGGGCGACGGAGCTTACAAACTATCTTCTCCTGCAAGGGAAAGATGTGGAAGATCCTACAACAAGACTATACATTGGATCATTCTGCGAAGGAAAGGCAACCGATGTATACTACCAATGCTATAAGGATTAGGACGGAAATGTGAGATTAAGAGGATCTACAGTCCTCGATTATCAGAATGGACGATTCCAATCTTCTATCACCAACAACCTCTTATACAACAAATTCAACCAGCTCCAGAAAGTTAATGGAACGCATATCAAGAGGATCACAGATGTAGCTATGGATCTATTGATGTATAAGGATCGAATGAAGAAAGGAAGTATTTCCAAATACATCCTTAAGCGACGATTCTATGATACTATGCATCCTACCCTCCAATGAGAGGTTGAACCACTCATGGAAGACGACAACGATATTGCAGTTATAATTGCAAGAGCAGAATGGAAGGACGCAGTTCTCCATGAGATCAAGGCATACAAAACACAGACATCCTCTAGTAGGAATAGCCAACCACGACACAAACCCTCCAGCCACTCGGAAGATGATAACCCACCTGTGTTCAAGAAGAAAACAGAATCCTGCAAAGAATCAAGGTGGCAGAAAGGAGAATGTTTTAAAGGTGGAAAAACAGGACACATGGCAAAGAACTACCCTATGAAGAAAGGGAAAGGAAAGGTGTTTAAGCAAGAAGCATTGGCCAACAATGTGGAGAGTGATAATGATGATGCCCAATCCAGCGAATATGAGGAAATCCATATCGGATATATCGATGTAGAGTGTAATAGTGTCCGACCTCGGGCTACATTTAAAGCACACACTACCCTAGAAGGTACTATTCTGATCAATGGCAAGAAGGCTCGAGTCCTATTCGATACTGGCGTGATCAGAAGAGACATGATCCGTAATGCCTTTGTCTCTGTCTATGGACTCCCAACTCGAGACCTTAACCAACCCATACCAGTCAATATGGCAGTAAAGGGATCACGATCCACTAGCCATGAAACCTGTTGGGCAATTATTCGACTTGGTTCTGCCGTCCTACCCCCCCAGGAAATGCTGGTAGGAAATCTGGCCAAATATAATGCCCACATAGGAATACCATTTCTGAACCGCCACAAAGCGATAATCAGGTGTGGGGAATTCACCATCGATTTCCCAGATCGGAAGGTCAGAGTCTCATGCAAGTCGACAAGCGGAGAGTACCGAGCTGCAGTCTACGAAGCAACTGCCCAACAACTATTGGATGAATACTCTGATGTTTTCCCTGACCAAATACCCGAAGAACTACCACCTATGAGAGAGGTGAACCACCACATTCATCTCCGAGACCCCTCTAATCTCAAGAACCAACCCACCTACTCTATCCCTGATGCATACAAAGGCCTACTTTGTGATTGGATCAACCAACAACAAAGAAGAGGAGTCATCTACTGAGCAGAAGCTCCGGGTACCGCTCCTATGTTTGTTCAACCCAAAGCGGATGGCAAAAGAATCCGCCCAGTGGTTGACCTCAAACTACGGAATGAAAACACAGTTATAGACAGTTCTGCTATCCTAAACCAAACCCAAATCTTGAATGCAGTTGGACAGGCTAGATTCCGAAGCAAGATTGACCTAAGCGATACCTATTTCCAGACAAGGTTAGATCCGGAAAGAGAACACTACAACAGTTTCAAAACACCCTTCGGGAGTTTCATTAACCGAGTTATGTTACAAGGTGACATGAATGCACCCGCCACCTTTTTGCGAATTATTAAAAACCTCCTAAGCGAATACCTCCACCACTTTGTCTCGGTATCCATTGATGATATTCTCATCTTCTCGAACACCAAAATAGAACATGCCTATCATATAGGTTTGGTTTGTACCAAACTAAGGGAAGCTAAATTCTATGCTAGCAGAAACAAATCAATTCTATTTGCCGATAAACTCGATATCCTAGGACATGTGATAGATGACGATGGGATACATGCAGCCCGTGGAAAAATATCCTGTTTAACAGAATGGACAACACCCCGGAACTAAAAGGAACTCATGCGATTCCTAGGATTGGTCAACTATATCTCCCAGTTCCTACCACACCACACCACTGTGACAGCACCGCTCACAGACCTTACAGGTAATTCAGAATTTGTCTGGACCCACACTCATGACAAAGCCTTTACCAACATCCCGGAATTGATTAAAAACAACAATGTTATACAACCTATCGACTACAGCAAACCAGAACAGATATCGCTGATTACTGATGCATTGGATGTTAGAGTTGGAGCATGGGTGTACAGGGAGCCTCCTATGAAACAGCAAGACCAGCGGCATTACACAGCAGGAAGTTTACTAATTTACAAATGAACTATAGAACAACAGACAAGGAAGCCCTTGCTGTGATTGATGCTCTCGCCGCTTTCAACTATATTCTGATGGGCAATACCTTCACCATTGTTACAGACCACCAACCCCTCACTAATCTTAAAACAGAAAGAGTACCGGGAAGGAGAAGAACAAGATGGATAGGCGAGATCAGCAGATACGATGCAAAAATCATCAATACCCCTAGAAAAATGAACTATTTAGCTGATGCTCTCTCCCGCCTATATGAGAACCAAGAACTCACAGACCCTCCTCTTGTTCTTGACCACACAAGACAAAGCGAAGACAGCCCTGATAACACCTCCTATGAACAAGAACCATCGATGGCTACTGCCAGCTCTGCCGCTTCCTCCAATCCGTTCTCTTACACCATGTACAGAGCTGCCGGAACTGAACGAGGAAAGGACATTGATGACGAGTGGAAAGATGATTGCACCCTCTGCAGTACACCTCCTCACAAACTTGAACAAAGCAGACTCCACTGGTCCCACTGTTACCTCGATACCTGCCCCTATCACCAGACTGAAATTAAATTCGGCAACAGATACCAGCGAGCGTATTATATGTCTGCCGACGATTCCAAAAACACCAGCTTCAACACCGCAGAAGGAGCAGAAGAGACGATTGATAAAGATGGATCGACCCAACCTCCCCATATCCTTAATCCTGTTCCAACACGGCACCAAGGTCTGGAAGAACTAGAACAAGCAGCAGCCTACATGGATGCAATAGCTTACCAACACCCTCCACAGTAAGCCTCGCCATCCTCTCCTCCCATAATCGATTCACGACCACTATATGGTAGACCCTTACGAGTATATAACAATGAAACCATTGTTCCTGTCATACCCCCTATGATGCCCAAACATCGCCGACAACTCTATAAAACCTTTGAAGAAGAGAAAGCCCCTATTGAACTGACAAGAGGATCCCTGATTGAAGATGAATGAGATGTTAGATCAACCCCAGAGGAATTAACCTCCTCTTTCCGAAGCCAAATAATAGTAGGATATCGCCATGACCCAATCTATTTCAAAGCTATGGATAGCTCCAGGCATGGAGACCTTGCCTCCTACAACATATCCAATGGAAGAGTCTATACCAGCACCCGTTATGGTGAACATTACCTATTCAACCCCAAAGGCAATATGTTCAATGGAATGACTATTAGGGAATATGTTATTACCGAAATCCACCACAAAGGACACCATAGTGCAGACTGCAACCTCCAATATGCCTCAGAATATGTTTACTGACCTGAAATGCAAAAGGTCATCCGTGATTTTGTCAAACAAGGTGAACTCTGTCAGACAAATAAGGAGTGAAGACAACTACCTGAAGGGAAAGTGCAGACCCTTCAACTACCATGTGAAATATTCGAATCCTATGCCATTGACTTCGGTGGACCATTCAACAAATCCG
This sequence comes from Tuber melanosporum, assembly GCF_000151645.1. Taxonomy (NCBI): domain Eukaryota; kingdom Fungi; phylum Ascomycota; class Pezizomycetes; order Pezizales; family Tuberaceae; genus Tuber; species Tuber melanosporum. The sequence continues at coordinate 654,087 of NW_003299090.1, read as the reverse complement.
CAGGATATGATACTATCTTGGTAGTTGTAGATCGATTTTCCAGATACACATGGCTCCTACCAATGAAGGTTACCGATTCCTCCAAAGACATCTGGAATAACCTCCAACGATACCTATTTACACCCCATGCGTACCCCTTATCTATTGTCAGTAATGCTGATCCCCATTTCACCACCAGATTCTGGAAGCAAACCTTGACCTCCCTCCGGATCAACTATATTATGGCTGCCCCTGGACATCATGAGACTAATGGCCAAGCAGAACGAAAAATCCGCGAAGTCAAGACCAGAATTAGGAACATGATCAATGAACAACAAACCAACAGGGAACCAGTCCTCGTTGAGCTGGCTGCTTATATCAATGCCAGATTTTCGCACATCTTAGCAATGTCTCTATACAAGGCAATCTTTGGCCGTCAATAACCTCTCCTACCTACAACTCTATTCAAGAACTCCTCAGTCCCTGCCTCCGATGACCACCTGAACCGCCACCAAGCAATTCGGAATGATGCCTTCCATGCTGTTAAAGCTGCCCGATTCTGAAGCACCACTACTGCTCAGAAGCGACGACGCAAACATGTCCCTATTCCACCAGGTGATATACTCATGGTACATGGAAACATGTTCATTACCAATGTTGGACGCAGCAAGAAATTACAACCCAGATGGCAAGGACCTTTCAAAGTCTTATCTTTTGACGAACAAACAGAAAACTACACTGTCCAGATGGATGGACACATGTACCGCCGCAATACTGCCATTTTTCATGCCTCTGCTGTCAAACGATTCCATCCAAATGATTACTCCAAATTCCCTGGAAGAACCCACTCTTCACCTACTCCAATCATCATTGATAAGAAAGATGAATGGGAAGTTGAAGAAATCCGAGACCACTACCTTTGGCATGGAAATGATCAGTTCCTGGTCAAATGGAAATGTTATCCAATAGGTGAAAACAGCTGGGAACCGCTAGAAGGACTAGAGCATGCTATGGATATGGTGAATGATTGGTGGAAAGACAACAGGCCAAACAAATCCCTCTCCCCAATGATCAATTACATCACCATGTGCTGGACATCTACGATGCCAGAAACTGAGCGATGGCATGCAGAACTCGAAACTAGGAATGGATTTTGGGCCCCATACTTTGAGTCGGAATTCGCAAGCAGTGATGAGGAAAATCAAGCTATGGAGCAAGCTCTCGTCAACCTTATCTAATCACCAATCACCATCCGAATACCATAACGATGTCAAACTATGTGGAACTTAATTTGAGGCTGTGATAACAGATTGTTGGACTCTTGTTGAACCGTGATGTTATCCAACTTGAAGATTATTTCGAAATCCTCTGGATAGACTACTGTCCTGATTGCAACCATGCGTGGGTTGACGTGCAGCATGAATCTGGTATTCGTGACTACTGTGACTTGCATTTCTTTGAATCTAAATGTTTTCTTAGAATTTCTTCTTGTGCCTGGTGTGACACTTGGAATAAACAGGAAATGGTGGAATTTGAAGCCTTTGATTCCACAGAGTCCATTTTGGATGATTATTAGGTTTCGTTTGTTTAAACTGTGGTTTTGTTTTGGGGAAAGTAACCGGTATGGGTACTCAGTTATTGGTTTTGCTTTATGTTTTGTTTTAAGTATCGCTTTGACACTTGGTTTGTTTTAAGTATCGTTTGATACTTGGTTTTGTTTTATGTTTTGTTTTAAGTATCACGTTAATACTTAATTAGTTTTACCAGAGTGTATCAATTGATACCTTTGATTAGTTTCATTCACGCTAGACATGAACAGATTATGTATTTAAAGACCGCCTGTTTCTACAATAGAAAAGGCAGACTTCGACAGACAGTATTTCAATATACTTGGTTGAACAGTTACTTCTTTGTTCCTCAGTATACCCTCGAAGCCTCCTTTAGTTCTCAGCTCTCTCCTTCTCTCTGGAAGAGCAAGCCACCTGCCAACTATCGTATCTTTTACCGATAACGTGATTAGCACCTTGCGAACATGTTACATGTTTTGTTTTAAGTATCGCTTTGATACCTGGTTTGTATTATGTATCATTTGATACTTGGTTTTCTTTTGTTTTAAGTATTGCTTGATACTTAAATTAGTTTTACTAAAGTGTATCCATTGATAACTTTGATTAGTTTCGTTCCTGCTAGACATGAACAGATTTGTGTATTAGAAGGCCACCTGATTCTACGATAGAAGAGGCAGATTTTGACAGACAGTATTTCAATATACGTGGTTGAACGGTTACTTCTTGTTCCTCAGTACACCTTCGAAATCTCCTTTTATTTTCAGCTCTCGCCTCCACTCTGGAAGAGCAGGCCACCTGCCAACTATCATATCTTTACCGATAATGTGACTAGCACCTTGCGAACATGTTACATCAATCGATACACTTTGTTAAAACTAATTAAGTATCAAAATGATACTTAAAACAAAACATAAAACAAAACTGATAACTGAGTACCTGTACCAGTTACATGACTGGTATGTACAAATCCATTTCTGGGCATACTATTGAGTGCAAGTAATATTTACCTTAATTTATGGTCACTCAAGGTTTATAGATATACTAGTAGAGTGTAGTATTGTGCGTGGACAAAATTAACTGATATTCAACAGAGGAAAATCTTCGGTGATGGCAACTACACTCACCCACCAATCCACTATCATGAAAACCAAAAAAAAAATTAAAAGATGTAAATACATAGTAGAAATTAATATTTGGTATACTATCCATCAGCCTTAATAATTGCCTTTATTCTATCCACCATTAATCGAGCTAAAGTATCAAAAACCTTTGGGTCAAGAAGCTTCCAACAATGAGTGAGGGCCTCTACTATTGTCTTCTTCACCACATTGACATCACTCTTTATAAGATATAGCTCAGGATAGTGCTTGTAAAGCTTACATTTCACCAGAGAGCAAATATTTTCAATTGGATTAAGATCTGTTAAATAGGTATGAATTTCCATCAGTGCAATCCCCCGCCCCCCGAGCCATCTCCTAAAAGACAAGTGATTCTTAGCATTGTCAATGATAAAAAATACATCTTCTTCTCTAGCCTTTTCTCTGATATTCTCCCATATCTCTAGAAAGTCATAATGATTATAAACATCAATAATTGACTTCCCAGTAACTCCATCCTTAGTAGAAGAAGGATCAGGAAAAACAGGCAAAAAAAGACCATGAGTTTGACTATAAAAACAACCAGTCATCATCTAGCTAATCCCTCTCTCCCCTCTCCTAGCCTTAGATCCAACACAATCCTTATTCTATTTCTCATATGGGTATCTGAAAACCCATTTTCTCCTCTTTCCTCCTCCCCTTTCCACAGCTACCTCATCCTGTAACCGGTATGGGTACTCGGTTATTGGTTTTGTTTTATGTTTTGTTTTAAGTATCGCTTTGATACTTGGTTTGTTTTAAGTATCGTTTGATACTTGGTTTTGTTTTATGTTTTGTTTTAAGTATCGCTTTGATACTTGGTTTGTTTTAAGTATCGTTTGATACTTGGTTTTGTTTTATGTTTTGTTTTAAGTATCGCTTTGATACTTGGTTTGTTTTAAGTATCGTTTGATACTTGGTTTTGTTTTATGTTTTGTTTTAAGTATCGCTTTGATACTTGGTTTGTTTTAAGTATCGTTTGATACTTGGTTTTGTTTTATGTTTTGTTTTAAGTATCGCTTTGATACTTAAGGAGTTTTACCAAAGTGTATCAATTGATACCTTTGATTAGTTTCGTTCATGCTAGACATGAACAGATTTGTGTATTTAAAGACCGCCTGTTTCTACAATAGAAAAGGCAGACTTCGACAGACAGTATTTCAATATACTTGGTTGAACAGTTACTTCTTTGTTCCCCAGTACACCCTTGAAGCCTCCTTTAGTTCTCAGCTCTCGCCTCCTCTCTGGTAGAGCAGGTCACCTGCCAACTATCGTATCTTTTACCGATAATGTGATTAGCACCCTGCGAACACGTTACACATCCCCTCACATTGTCTTTCTTCTCCACATCTCCTTTGTCCAATGCCTATGAGCTAATACCCATTTCAACCTCTCTTAAGCTAGATCCTCATCCAAATGAACTCTCTTTTGTGCCATCCAATTTCTAGGATGCTTTTTTTCAAGTCTTCTCATTACTGTCCTACTAGAAACATTGAGAGCAACTTGCTCAGCAATGTCAGAATAGGTAGTATGGCGATTTTTAAGAGCTTCCTCCACTATAGCATCATCCTGTGACTTGGTAGTTTTAGGATATCTTCCTCTACCCTTATGCTCCTTGCCCTCTTGATGTCTCTTTGCAATTGTGTCTCTGACAGTAGTGTAGGAGATATTATGGTAGTGGGAAATTTGCTGATATCTCATCTGAGGCTCGTGTAACCTGAGAATCCTCATTCTGGTAAACTCAGAGAGATGTGTGGAGGGAATAGGTTTTTTGGCATGACTGCGAAGAATAGGAGGCATAATTTATGGAAAAAAAGAATTGAGCAGAATGGTTTCTTCTTGGTTGACTTAGAGCAATTTTTTTAGGTACTGTTGAGAGTGTGGGGTGATGAAGAGGGGTGTATTGCCACCGATTGTTGAATCGCGGTTAATTTTGTCAACGCACAATACCACCCAGCACAGTAGGCTGCCTATTCTCAACAAGACTCTCTACTATCAATTTTTCAACACACCTCCCCTCAAAGGCAACCTTATCAAAAAGTCGATAAATGAACGATCTAAACTTGATTTCACCATCCCCCATACAGTGACCCCAAGCCGCCAGTCTATCCGCTCTCGGGTACGACTTAACCGGACTTTGGGAAAGCGACATTTCAAAATCAAACCCCGCCCCATTCTACCTCAGCCCCAAACCGAGCTTTCAAGTGATAGTCTGTCTTTCATTACGAAGAAAGAGTTTTTTTCGGCCATACACCCGCTTACTTGGTATGCACATTGGCAGCTTCAACTTGGGCTGCGTCAAGATTCGAGCTGGCAATCGCATGGGCATCCGCAGGCTCCGACGGCCGCCGTTAATTCCCACCGTACTGGCAAAGGCTTTCCAAGATCATGACCGGGCTGGCGGCTTCGGGTCGCTACTTCCGTTCCATGGTGGGTGGCAGAAACAGCATCGGACTACAACCCAAAGACAGCCTTTGCAGAGTTGGGTTCCGATACCATATCGTAGCTTCTTTATTTATTTATTTTGTGCAATCGCCGTGGGGTATGTTGTGTTAGATACCGGTGGGTTAGGGTTACTGATCGCCTGGATTAGAAATGAACCGACAAGGGTCATATCATACTCCTGTGGTAGGAGACAGACATTCCATTTTGATCGACAGTTGCAGAGACCCGGCACCCGCTGTCGAGGGTAGTATCGATAAGCTAATCCCAAAACCTTACCGCTCTCCCCTCGTCACTTTAGTGTGCACCCCAGCTTACGACAGCTCCTTACCATCTCTACCGGGCATTCCAATACCAAACCTGCAATCATACCGGTAATACTCGCACACATCTCACACACACAGGGAAGCGAGCAGAAAAACCCAAGGGAGTTTAGCACTATATGTCTGTCATATGAAGCATGTCAAGAATATTTTGGTGAACCTTGTTGCAGTGTGCCCAGATAAGGCACGTGACGGAAATATCTATCGGCCACAATTTGCATCGTACTGTACGAGTAATTTACTGCACTTGTACAGCGGTTTACTCGAGTACTGTACACAGGAGCGAATTTCCTACACCTGCCGCCGCGCAATGCCTCCGCACAACCATATCTGCTCCCACGCATGCCTGCTATTGGGATTCCTCCATCGCATGCCTAGGTACATAGTCGAGGAGGGATTGGTCGGGTGGGATTGACGACAACCGGGGTCATGTTGCCATTGAGCGGTGGCTTAGGGATAGTATTAGATCAAATGTGCATTTCTATGGAGATGGGTACTGGTATCGTAAGAAGGATACATATGTGATTGGCGTAGCCAGTCCCGGAGGTCGCGAACAATGAATCGGAGTTCGGAGGTGACGTAATATAAAGAATATATGAAACGGTATTGATTGAGAAAAGCAGGAAATTGCTTGCTTATTTTTACGGTGATGGATGAGCCTGAAACTGTCCTACTTGTAGGAACCGGCAGTGCCTAGGTACATCAACAATAAGTCTCTTATCATCTCCTAGATCCTGATATCCGAAGTGGTACGGCAGGTGTTCTGGATGTATACATGACCTTCATCATATTGAAGCCATATATCCAACAGCATGCATAGCTGCGGGAGGATCCCCGCGTGCGAGGACACTTAGGGAATCCACCGATAGCCCAATCCTTCATTCACATGCTTCCCCATGCATTCCTGCCGTTGCAAAAATGCCCACCTAGGATCTTGGCCAAACGTGTGCGGAAAGGCTAGAATGCGAAAAAAACCTGTAAGCATCGAAGCACGTCCAAGTTGTAAACGAGGGGCCGAGGAAAGCTAGCGGGAGGGAAAGTAAACGAAACAGCAAACACAAATTTCTATAAGTAGCACGCACAACAACCTGCCGACATATAGAAAACAGGAGGAGAGCATAAGCGTATCATCAAAGACATCGCGATAATTTCCAAAAATTCCCCGACCCGCAAAGGCAGACCGGGAGCGTCAATTTAGTTGTAGTTTTCAACTAGCAAAAATCAGAGCTCAGACTAGTCTTCACTGCTGCCGATCTTGCCCGTTCACAAGGATGGGGAGTAAAGGAAGGGGAAGGAGGAGGGATTGGAGCGTTATTTGTAGTGAAAGAGGTGAGTGCCAAGACTTGGTTTCGATGGAGGGTGCACCTTGGTATGGGGGTTGGGGTTTGGGTTATTTAGTGTGTATGTACGTTTGACTTGTTGGGAATTTTCAGGGATGGGGCTGGGCGAGTGATGTCTTCGCACCTTCCTGTACGAGTATAGTATGCGGTATAGGTTCTGACTTTGTGGTTTTGTACGATAGCTTGGGCTGGAGGCTATCTTGTTTGGCGAAGCTAGATCAGCTTGTGGGCCCTCCCACTCCCCCCAGATTCAAGGGTATCAGTTTGAGGGAGGGGCGGAGCAAAGGCTAAGATCCCCTCGCTATGACTTCGCTCCCTGCCAAGAGCTCGGCACATGAGGTGTTAACAAAATAGCGTAGACCTTTTTAGTCCAATGGTTTCTTGTAAACCTTCTCCGCTCCCCAGGAATCCATGATCGAGTGAATCCCCATGCCTCCAGGCTTCGATTATGGTCGATTTTGGGGAACATGGGAATGTATTCGACTATGGAGCAACGAAAGATTCGAATTCCGTACGTTCTGCCGTAAAGGAGCATTGCATCGCCTGGTTAGTATAACGGTGAGCGACTGCGTGAGAGTCCCTCTACCCATTCCATCAGTTAGCTCCAGTAGCCGCGCAAACTCTCTTACACTATATTCAGTCGCCAATGCCCACTCTCCCCACAAACACACTTACAGCGCATTCGGTCCTCACTCTTCATCCATGACATACTTTTCTCCTCTGCCACAGATCATTTTGACACTGGCACTTAGATTACGATAGGTACAAGCATACACTCTCGAAAGTATTCCGAAGTCTTTAATCAGGCCAAGATCATGTTTGAACCCCCGTCCTAAAACAACCCGTTCCACCAACCCAACGAAGCTTTCCCCTCCGAGAAACCCCCCAACCTACTTGTGTACGGTCACCCGTAGCGACATGGGAGGAAAGCAGTGAGCCGGAAGGTGGCTGAGATACTCATTAGCGAAGGGTTGTTTCCAAATCAAAATCTTGATGTAACAACCAAGACTGCAACCGATTCACTCCCGACGCATAACCTAGAAGCCCATGCGACCTCCAAAAAACAGCTGCTAATACCCTGTTGGAAACGGTAGATGCTGCTCGCCATTCCCGGATGCTCCGGACGCTGATATCTTGGCTCGGATCAAGGTTTTGGGGTTGTGCTTTGGATTAACATATTCATGTGAGGAAATCATGTATACGTCGGAAACAGTAGGAGAGCGTCAAAGAGGCTCAGAGGAGTAGAGCCTTCGAACAGCAGAAATCTTTATAAAACCCGGCTTTTATTTCGTTAGCATGAGAGTATCTAGAGGAAAGGGAGACTTGTCAACAAGACCGGATAAATGTAGAGATTGACGAATGGATTGAGTGGATCCTTTATGGCCATTCGTATGGTTAGATCATGATAGAGCGGATTATGAGGATTCTGCCCGATCACTATCCGATCGAGAGGACCCTATGATCGAATAATGGATCAAATTGATAGACCCTGATCGAGCGATCGAGTATGGTCGCCCGTCGCCCATTGTTGAGTGGATTCAATCTCAATTTCTGTATATAAGTATACCACTATCGACTCGGTTTACTAACCTTACAGCATTAAGTGCGATAGGTAAGCCAACTCCACACCTCCGTCCATCGAGCGATACATCTGGAGAGTATGATACCGCCCACTCACCCTCTACCCGAAGCCTAATGGTCTGACGATGATCGCCCGAACAAACAATCCATAATTCACAACCATGGAAACACCGGAGCCGAGACCGGATCGACCAATGCAAAATTGAGATCCAAGAGTTGACATTTTTATGAAAAGTGATGAAAGAAGGAAGCAATGCCTATTAATAGGCCTGTGGGCCCGGGGGTGGCGGACATGCCGTCACTGGGTGTCACTCGGGTCGGGGTTTTAGGGGGCGCAGGCTCATGATTACCAACAAGCTTGAGCAATTGATCAAGCAAGGCCACCGCTGAAGTATGAGCGAGTAATCGAGCATGGCCACGGCATGGGAATGATTAAGTATTATTGATCATGATTGGTTGCGGTCTGCTACTATCCCTAGGTGCGACTCCCCCACGGGACATCACATGACTCTCTACCAAGACACATATACAGGGGGCAATCGGTCGTGATCGAGCAGATTAGGAGGTCCTGCTTAACGGTGATCTGATGGAGAGACTCCTATGATCGAGGGTGGCTGGGGGGCTCCTGTTGTCGGCGTGGTCTGCTCGAGCGGAACTTGGTCATTGCATTATCATTGCCATTTCTAACCACGAGCGAAACTCAATTTTATGCGACGACCACTGATCTGGCTGGCACCGCTATCCTTGGTTTCCCTGGTGTAAGTGACCATCTATGCGCTAATATTTTCATTCCTACTGACACAATACTTGGCAGGCCGTGGGGTATTGGGGAGAGGGTTTGTGGGTGTTTGCATCCCCCAAATTGCTCTAGATATTTCCTACAAACCGACAACTGTAAGGCCCAGTAATAAACCGCTGACTGGAATATCACTAATAGATTATTTGCAGGGAGGCAGCTGTGGTTCCAGTGGCGGGGCGGGCAAGGGGTAATTAAAGATTTTTGTTTGTATAGCAGGGTTTCGGGAGCCGGGTACGGCAAGAGGTGGCGCAACCCCTTCTTACTTGTACTGGGGACTTTGAGCTGTGAAGGGTGATGCAATTTTTTATTTCTGTTTGGGGGTTTGCGGCAATAAGAGTTGCACTGGACAACAATATTTTAGGCAAGAAACATGCCCCCCCACCAGTTTTCCATACAAAACCCTGAATTTCAGGTCCCTACTACCAACCATCGCCACAAACTCCACCCTCATACCACTGACTACATCGTAGTCGGCAAAAAGGAGCCGCCAGTGACGAGTATGTTGGGTCCTCTGAAACAGGTTGTCAGTGGTTTTGAGAAGACCCCGAAAGAAATAATAATTGCGTTTTAGAAGCAGGAAAAGGTCTTCAATGGACGGAAGTTACGAGTTAGTGAGATTGTGGAGTTGTTGGGGAGTCTCTCGTGTTCGTGGCGTACATTTTTCTACCTTGATGAAAATATATGCGCTGAGTGTCACTTGTTCCGTGATTGACAGGGTAAACAATAAATAGTCAAGTCTCAAAGATAAAAATCTAAGCTTGCGTGTTCTATCCACTGAAAGGAAACCAACACTATTTTATTTACTCTTCTGTTTTTACACGAACACTACCTCATACCTAGGCAATATCTAGAAACCTCTAGAATCCACCATAAGAAATACAGTCATATGAGTGACACATGACCGACACACACTTATAACTCACAGGATAAGGAGATGGTACATTCCCCCAACCACTCCCGTGTTTATGACTGGGAGGTCACATGTGGGAGGCGAGAGGGAAAGCCATCTCCTTGGGCAAGCAGTAGTCGTATCAACAAGTGCCAGAAAGGGTGACATTGCACAACATATCCATACATAGGTTGCAGAAGACTGAACCTCGGACGAGATGGATGAGAATTGGAGGCAGAAATATTGTAAAGATTCCGGAAACAGATTCGGAGAGGCAAGCCGGATGGAAAAACCGGGAATGCTAGCTAAGCTATCCACTGCATGATATATGTATATGTTTCTGTTAGTGACTCTAAACCTGGATGCAATTCTAGAGGAGATTACGGTTCATGGGCGGTGAGGAAGGCTCCGGGTAATGACGGATGGGTTTGTGATGGGAGACGCCTAGGGCGCAACCGCAGTTATGTAGCTGCCCAGAGTACTTTCTCAGTTCTTCACTTTTCCGCGGAAATCCGGCGCACTCCTCTCTCTCCTATGCTCTTCCCCCGCCGCCCAAACACTGGCACCTCCTCAAAAGACCCTGGCCCAACTTTCCAAGTCGAAAATAGGCTCTCTGTTGAAAGTGATATGGACCCAGAACCACTCTCCAACAAACTCGATGCCCCACTGTAGGAATTGGCTTTCGAGAACGAAGGTGCGGAATTTGGGTTCGCTGTTAATCCCGATGCCTACCAGATATCCGTTAATCTCGGATGGGAGGTCTCGTGGCATGAGGGTCTGGGAGACAGGTACACATTGGAGATGATGGATACTAAATTTGTTTAGAGTGGTGTAAAATTTCTTCCAGGGCGTAGACTTGTTACGCTATGGGGGGCAGCAGGGCCACGTGGAACTTTCGCACATGGGTGGAGATGGTAGCCAATACCGGGATAGATGATTGGAGGTCTGGAAGGAGGAAAACGGTGTTCGGAGGAATGTAGACGTGCTTCGGGGGACCTGGGTGGAGGATCGTTAGCGCTCGCCAAGCTCCCGATGGCGGGAATACAAGTATCGTTCGAAGCCTGTTCTTGTTGGTGGGTGCTTCCCCCCCACGCTTACGGGAAACTTAAAGAACGACATAATGCCATACCTAACTTAACACATTTGTGTGAGGATATCATGTGTCAACTGGAAGGAAGTCGCCTAATCGTCGGAAGCAGTATGGGAGCGCCAATAAGACTCAGTGGAGAAGAAGCGACGAACATTAGGAGTCTTTATAAAGCCTGGCTTTCCCTACGTTAGCATGTGAATATCTAGAGGAAAGGGAGACTTGCCTGGACAAGAGTGGATATGCGTGGTGATTGACGGGTAGATCGAAAGGTACCTTTATTGCGATTCATATATACCGCTATCTTTACTGTTTCCTGAGTTGAGTTGAGCGATAGAGCCAGAGAGAGAGTTAAACGGGAACGAGCCAACTTGCCCCGAAGTCTTGCGCTGGCGATCGGAGTTGTTGTATCTTTGTTCCATTATTATTCGTTGCCATTTAAGATACCCATCCCAGAAGGAGCTCAAGAGGTTCGTCACCCAGGATTCTCAAGTGGTCACCCACATTAATTAACCAGGCGATGCAGTGTTTCATTGCCGCACGGTTGCCGGGATGCGAATTCTCATTGCTCTATGGCCGGCCGAACGTATCTTCATATTTAATAGAATTGGCAATAATTGATGAGGGGGAGAATGATATTATTCAGTGGCGGATCCCTCGGGAGATGGAATGCAGTTGAAAAACAATAGCTTGCGGATGGGTACAAACACGCGTCCTGTAAAGCCGTAGCCAACTGAGAAAGCCCTTTACCGAGTATCCGACTATCAAGCTACTGGCTGTTGAAAATAGCTGCTCACCGTGCCCACGACCACCGACCACCACCCAACATGCTCAGAACCTGTCTGACATGTTTGCAACATGCGCGACATGTTCCGAGCATGCTCGGCATGACTCCCAGACAACTACCCGTCCATCTATTATCCGTTTGTCCATCCGTTCATTCCTCCGTCCGTCCAGCCGTCCGCTTGTTCGTTTGTTCGCCTTTTCGTTCTCCGCCGGCATATCCGTTCGCCGGCACTATTGTCCATCCTTTCGCCGGCACAACTAACGACCCCATCCTCCACCGGTTCTTTTGTCGCCCTTTCGTTCGCCTCTCCGTATATTCGACGTTGTTTCCTGGGGCCGGCCGTTTGTCCGTTCCCGCCTGTTCATTTCCCTCCCACCACTTGCTTTGTTGTGGCGGACGTTCTTGTTGTGCGCTTTGGAAAAGCGCTTCCGGCGGGGAAGGGTATAAATGTCGGGGGAGTTATAGCCCGTCGGGAGTCTTTGTTTCTGTGTTTTTTATTGGTTAGCAAATGAAAGCGCAGGAGACGGGAGGAATACGGAAGGCAGTAGGAGCGCGGAAGGCAGTAGGCGCACGAAAGGCAGTGGGAGCATGGAAGGCTAGCGGGGGACTGAAAGGATATTGGAAAGTCTTTGAGAAGTCTATTGTTTGTTTGTATTTACTTTGTTAGCATGAGGAGCGGGCAAAAGAGATGGGAGATGAGTGTGAGAGATACCGGTATGTGGCAAGCGGAAAAGGGAGGAGAGGAAGGATAGCTGATCTTTGTCGTTTATTTATACTCCTGTCTTTTCCTGTTAGTTTAGAGTAGTTGAGCAAGCAAGTTGTTGAGAAAGCGAGTTGTGAGAGAGAGAGAATCGAAGAGAGAAAAATTTTCCTACCTCTCTTTTAGCTGCCGTCTTGGCGTTTTGTTTCGGCCGAGTGATAGTCTGTGACGGCAGACCTTACCCCCCCCATAACTGTGATCGTTGATTTACTACTCCGGAAAGTTATCATTTTTATTACCGGCATCTTAACAGAGAGCCCTTGGCTGTTTTCACCCCGATTCTTGAACTTGTATGCCGGGTCATGCACTACTCTGCCCATAAATGTTAACTCCACTTTCTCTCTGGGCTCACCAATGGCTACTTGTACGATATAAATGCTAGCTCGTTTACCGTTTCCGCTTTCCTAGGTTTGACGAGGGTTTGCTAGCTTTTGATCCCTGGAGCGTTCAGACCACTATCCTATCGTACCAAAGAGGCTGAGAAGAGTGCCAGAGTCTAATGGCCCTCGAGTAGTATTTGTAGGAGAACCGCCCAACCTAGCCGGTGTAGGATAAACCTTTTGGAATGGAACAGCGAAGCGGCGATCATTACGGCAACACAAAGGACTCCTGTTACCTGCGCACGACTTTTGGATACGGTACAATAGGTGGGGAAGTTTGCTCCTTCCCCTTCAGCTCTTTCCCTCTCTCAACTAACTCAACGGTAAAGATAGGAGGAGTATATCATATATAAATCTCTAACAGCCACCCTCCTAGCCTTGGATTAATCACCACAAATATCCACTCTCGTCCACATAAATCTCCGTTTCTTCTACCTCCTCCCCTGCTAACAAAAGAATGACAGACTTCATAAAGACTCCCACTACTTATAGCCTCTGGACAGTCGCTGGCCCGTCCTTTTAGACTTTCCCTTCTTACTTCGGCTCCGCGCAGTCCATTAGACACAGCCGTACTGCCTCCGACGGATACCTCTTTGGACTCCATAAATGGGTTAATCCATAGCGCATTACCGAAACCTCCACCCGAACAAACGAAGCGAGAATCTGAGCACCGGATCATGCCATTCGGGACCCACGATTTCCAACACCCCCGGTTAACCCCCAGGGAGCTGGGAGGGGGTTCGACAATGGCGCACAACAATTGCCTATTTCCACCGATGGAAAACCCGATAGACCATACTCTAGTATTGTCTTCCGCCGAGCAAAACCATACCCAGTCTGACCCCAATGACATCGACTATTCCCCGGCTGGCCCAGAGATTTGGGTAATGCGTTATAGTCTTGGCCGCTTACAGTTCGCATTCCCATCCAAATTTAATGTTCTCTTACCTTATCAACTTTTACTCTTCTTTTTAATCCAGTCCCTATTTGGCATGCGATGAAAATTATTGTGACTGGTTGCCGTGGAATCTAATACAGAGTACCACCGGACCTTTGGCGCATTCTTGTGAGAAGAAATACTCCAAAATTACATTTTCCCTTTTTTTGGTTATCGCCTAACGAAAAAGAGTTCCCTCTAAATTTTTATTTTTGTATCAAATACCAGTAAGCCAGCTGTTTTTTTGCATCATATCCCTGTGTGCCAAACCGGGCCTGAATCCGCAAGGGGAGGGGTGTTTTTGATTTTTTTTGACAATAATACAGTATATTATTACTAGTCGTCATACAGGACCTAATTTTTTTTTTTCCACCGCTGGCCGTGAGCCGGGCCCACTAAACCCTTGCCGGAGCAAATGCACCGCGCAAGTATGGTAAATCATCTCCCGCGATCCCAAAGGGCAATTCCGGACAATAGGTGGGGAGTCTGGCCAAAATTATTCGCACCCGCCAAAGCCCAGCGATGCCCAGGCAACTCCCTGGTCGGATCTTACAGCAACCTAAGGTAGTTAAGTTGAAGCCGCCAGATGTCTAGGCAGAGCCGAAGGATGCCCACGCGAGCTCTTGCTTCGGTTCCGAAAAGCCGGGTTCCAGTAGTCCGGTACGAGATACTGAGGTAGGCTGGGATAATCCGGTCGTGCTGAGAGCTGGGAGCTGGACGTTTGGGTTCACAGAGTTTTATCTCCCATTCTCTAAACCCTAGGAGAGTATCTTCAAATCCCGGGGCGGTATCCACAAACGCTAAAGTCGCATGATATAAGGCCAATAACATTACGTGTTAGCCCCGACGATTCCCATGTAGATAGTTATTCAGTTACTCTACTATCGATAGACATGACTAGATCGCGGGTCGAGCAGAACCCTCCCGATCCGCCCTATTTGCTCTATCAGGGGTATTATTACTCAATAACTCTCAAGTTTGTGCAATCATGATGGATCACCCCATCTACCTATATCTATCCCAGTAATCGTGTGATATCATCAGCCAGCAAAACGGGCATACCCAGAACACTAAATATTATATTCTCAACAGGAGTCTTTAATCAAAATGTCCTCGATAAATGGGTGATTTGAATTTGATTCAAGTAGCCCAAGCGACCAGTCAAGGGCACCGCATGGCAGGAATTTGGGAAATCGACCTTTCAAAGCCAACCCTCCCCACTGATCCCGTCCTATATGAGCAGTTGGCCGAGCCTTCAAGTATACTGATGGCTTGACCTGTGCATTTGCAGTTTTAATTTGGGTTGCGCCAAGGAGTGCCCCGGGCGCGGATAACTTGGACCGGACTCACAGCCTCTCTAAAACTATAGCCCTACTGGCAGCTTGGAGTGACTACCCCCGCCCCATGACAATTGGAAGAGACAGTATTGGACAAGGTAAGCAGACATGATAACGCCGGCCAACGACTCCGGTTCAGTCAGAGATTTTCCTAATACATTTAGAGGACAGTGGGGTATGAGTCACCCATCGGACCCATCGCGGTGGACGCAATAGAGGATTTACAGCTTTTTTTAGCGGACAGATAGGATCCATCTCCGGCGAGGGTAGAAGATAGCGTAATGTTGTGTGGTGGACATATAACCCGGTCGCTTCACAAGATGATACAAACCGCATGCAACCTGTTTAGGAGGGTAGTAAGTGTTCACAAACGGACTAGCAGGTGGCTTGCCAGCAGATCGCCTGGAGATACACAGTCTGGAGGGGGCAGATCAAGCAAGGCTTGCGCCGTCTATGTAGGACCCGCTTCGCTAAACCCTGCAGGCTTCAGAAATACAGGACGCCTCCGGCGGATGTCTGTCATATTCTATGGAGTTCTAAAATATCTTGTTAACCGCTAATTTAGGAGATATCTAAAGATTCCCGCAAATATCTAAATATACCGGTACTGCTTTGAAGCTCTCGGAAGACATATGTAAATATCTGATGATGCCCGTCGATATCTTAAACTCCCAAGTTCCTCGCGAACATCCACAAATACGATGCGATCTGTAAAGAAATCCATCCACCCCCGGCCCAGGAATAGGACACACTAAAAAGTGAACAATATTCCGATAGGTCCAAAGCGTTGAGAGTAGTTCGGATGCTGGGAAAGTTTCCATGACACGGGATATTCCTAAAGTGCTGATAGATTACACGCAAGGTAACAGATATCATTTGGTTATCAAGCTGTTTTCTCTCTCCACTTTAGTATCATTAAGATCCTCAAATCACCAACAATTTTACTGATTGCTGCTTCCCCACCTATCCTCGCCAAGGGTCCTTCATCCTAAGGCTTTTTCCGCATCTCAAACCTGTTCTCCTCTCCCTGATCCTGGTTACTAAATTGGATACAACTATTCAGACGAGAATATACGTGGAGGCTCCGGGTCTCCACTAAACTCTCCACCGAGTGGTAGTTTAACCCACGGTAATATACACACGTCCCATGAACACACTACAGGACTCAAGTAACCATACCCGATTACCCGTAAGCCACCAGATATCCGGAGTCCGGTCATCTCCCGCAGTTCGAGCGGCAGATAGTGTGGGGATCTTACCGGAAACTATCTTGCATGTTTTCTACCCAGTTAGAGAGATATTTATTAGCGCTTTTTCGCTCTCTCCGCTTCCCCTTCCCCAGCCGATTCTGTACACCCTTCTAGATGGAAGTGCCAAAGCCACTTCCTCCCATCCTTGTAATGTCAATAACTGCGTAAGGCCTCTACAGCGTAGCTGCCAAGAGTGCTAGACGAGGCATGACCTCCTCCTTCACTCTCCACCAGGCAGGAATAACCGAGAACTGTCCTCATTGGCTCGGGTTAGAGGTGGACATGGTAATTGAGTGGCTCTAAGGGATAGGGGAAAGAGCGGGAACGCAAGGAATCGCAAGTGACGGCTAAGGAAGATGGAGGATGTCGCTTGGGGATGTACGAGTGATGTCTCATGATTTCTGAGCCGCCTTTATGTATTCTTAAAACCGATGAAGCAACTGGAATGAATGAACTGGGTAGGAACCGTGAAGGTCGAGCCGCCAAATGCGCCTTCTCCTGGAATAGATTATAGGGCTTTATCTGCCACCTCAGATAATAACTTCGACCACATCTATCAATCCAACGCAGAATAACGTGAGTAATAAAACCCTATTACCAAGTCTGTGGGATAGTGAAGGCATCCATTTTGAGGAGCAAGACGTGAGCAGAACAAGTAAAGTGGACTCACAACCAGAATGCACATTCAGAGTTATCGATCAACAAAGCGCCCTCGACCGTGAGCTGTATTTAGAGTCTTTTTAGTCGGGTAAATATAAGGGACAACAGGAGGAGAGTGAAGAACGCAGGCAAATTTCTGTAGTCTAGCGAATCATGCTGGATGCCCTGGATCATATTCCGTCTCTGGCCCTTTTCCTAATCGGGTGTAAATAGTATCCGGGCGCCCAAAAAAAAGGGAAAAACTATGACCAATTGTCCGGCTAGTCATACCATACCTCCAGGACCCCCATGGGCGGGACCGTTACTGCTAACGTAATACAGCATGCACGCAGAGCAAGGGCCCGTAGCACGTGTGCAATATCAGATTCAGCTCAAGTTGTGACGAGGACATTAATGAGGCTCAAACTCACATAAAGCCACTACTAAATAAATTCTGAGTCTGATATGATATGATATGATATGCTCGGAAACCTATCGGTATGTTGGCGGGGTGACGTAAGTTTTAACCAAGAAAGCCTATGAGAAGTCAATTCATTTCCAGAACTCAAATATTGTAACCTTTGTTTGCCAAGCCCGAGAGGTACCATACATGATAGAAGACTTGCAAGGAAAAAATACTCAAAGACCGTTTTCATAAGTCTAACACCAAAGCAGTCGCCGAGGATCAGAATATTTTTCAAAAAAGCAAAGGACTGTTTGAAGCTGGGCGGTCATAATAAGTGCTCAAAGTTAAAACTTGCCCTAGCGCTCAATCTGAGTTAGGGGGGTTGGGCTTGTCTGGGTGTAAGGAAGATTCGGAAATGACCGGATGTTACATAGTTTTAGCAGGGGTCTTGGCGTGGCTATACTTCATCTTTGCAGAGAGAAGCAGTGTTCCCAAGCGTCCAGTCCGTCCGTCTTTCACCTAGGAGGGGACGGACGCCAAGTTGCAGTCCGTCTAGAACTATGCCTGGGATGGACGACCGGGCCCTATCGGTGTCTTAGTTTATGGTTTCATTTTTGAATCGCATGAGCATGCTGTCTGTATTATGGAGAAGTGAAACATTTTGATTTCTACTATCATGTATTAAATTTCGCTATAAATCAACTAACACTCCCAGTGATACTTGATCCTGGTTCTGAGCTCCCAGAACCCATCACACTTCCTTGACCTAACCTTGGTGCCCTCTCCTCCAAATCTCGAAGCATGGTCTCCACTTCAACTAATGGCTCTTCAGAAATGAGACCCGCCTACCGTCAGGACTTCATGAGCTACGACTTTGCCAATAGACGATGAGGGCAGCAATACATATAACGACAAATCTCTGATGGGAGTGGCCGGACTCTGTTAGTGGTAGCTGCGATCTATAGGTGACGCCCGTCCTTACTCAGGACGGCCGGGCCCTGCAGGTGACACCCCTGAATTCCAAAGATTGCCGGGCCCTACGGGAAGTTACTATTTTCTAAAAAAAGATCACAGGGCCCGGCCGTCACCTACTGGACTGCAATCTTCATCAAAGACGGACGCCGTGCCAGGCCGTCTTTACTCACCCTGCCCGGGACGGTTGGGAACACTGGAGAGAAGGGGATATAGAAGAAGGAAGCAGTGCATGAGAACTAACTAAATCTCTAGCATAGTCATATTTCTTCCCCGCCGCACAGATACAGTACTGTACCATAGATAACAAGGAAAAGATATAAGACAGAAGCACCAAGAGCAACCCGCAGCCGACTCCCACAAAGCTTTATATCGTGAAACACATAACAGCACACGGAAGCAAATGCCGGCAACAGGAAGCAGCACAGGGCGCACAAAAAGAGAGCATCGCCGTAAACGAGTAAACATATTGAAGAGCCGACGAGCCTCGAACCAATAACTCATGGTAGAAATTCAATCTAATATAAAGTGAGCTAGGCATTTAAATATTCATTAAAACAAGACATAATACCCACCGGTCTCTATATTGTGAATAGACCACGAGGTGGCCGTGACCCGGTCGGGCGAAAAGTCCGGATCTAGTGTGTCCTGGAGGCAAAACTGTAGTAGGGTGAATAATAATCTGAAAGAGGGGGCGATGATGGTAGACGAAAAAAACTCACAGCCTATAAGAAGGGTTAACTGATATGCTATGCCAACTGGGTCAGTGGTAATCAAATCGTATTACTAACCATCTATGTTGCCCAAATGATTGCGAGATACACTGTGGGTTACTGCGGGAAGCCAAAAGAGGGAAAAAAGGATATACGAACAAGCTGTAACAAAATTCCAGTGAAGTATTGTTAGTGATGGTTAGCAGAAGAGGGGATAAAGCTTTGCATACAAACTAAGGCGTGCAAGTAGAGTCTTGGTTAGCGTTCTGAAGGGGAAAGATGTGGGAATTCGCAGTGCTTACAAACTGTTATAAAAAGGAAGCGTGAAGTGTGAAATTAGTATCATAATGTGAGATTTTGGTAGTTGTCGGTCACACACAGCCTGTGGGGACGGGAGAGATATATTAGTAAAGTAGCAACAACAAAGGACAGAGATATGCAGTTCCTCTTACAGCCTAAGCAAAGTGGGGAGTCAGGTATTAGAAATTGCCTGGTCTTAGAACCGTGGTTGATCCTCTTCACTTACATCCTACAAGGCGGGGCGAGCCAGGGGTCAGCAGTTGCATCATTCCAGAAGAATGATAGATCCTGTTCACTTACTCTCTACAACACGAAGCGAGCCAGAGGTTAGCAATTGCCTCATCCAAGAATCGTGGTTAATCGTGTTCACATACCTCCTACAACACGAAGCGAGTGGGATGTCAGCAACTTCCTCGTCCCAGTACCGTGGTTGATCCTGTTCACTTACATACTACAAGACGAGGCGAGCCAGAGGTCAGCAATTGCCTCGTTCTAGAATCGTGGTTGATCCTGTTCTCTTACCGACTACAACACAAAGCGAGCCAGAGGTCAGCAATTGCCTGGTCCCAGAATCGTAGTTGATCCTGTTCACTTACTCTCTACAACACGAAATGAGCCAGCGGTCAGTAATTGCCTCGTTCTAGAATCGTGGTTGATCCTGTTCTCTTACCGACTACAACACAAAGCGAGCCAGAGGTCAGCAATTGCATCGTCCCAGAATCGTGGTTGATCCTGTTCACTTACCGACTACAACACGAAATGAGCCAGAGGTCAGCAATTTCATCGTCCCAGAATCGTGGTAGATCCTGTTCACATACCTCCTACAACAAGAAGCGAGCCGGAGGTCAGCAATTTCCTCGTTCTAGAATCGTGGTTGATCCTGTTCACTTACTCGCTACAACACGAAGCAAGCCAGAGGTCAGCAGTTGCTTCGTCCCAGAATCGCGGTTGATCCTGTTCACATACCTCCTACAACACGAAGCGAGCCATAGATCAGCAATTGCCTCGTCCGAGAATCATGGTTGATCCTGTGCACTTACTCTCTACAACACGAAGCGAGCAAGAGGTCAGCAATTGCCTCGTCCTAGAATCGTGGTTGATTCTGTTCACTTACTGGCTACAACACGAAGCGAGCCCGAGGTCAGCAATTGCATCGCCCCAGAATCGTGGTTAATCTTGTTCACATACCTCCTACAACACGAAGCGAGCAAAAGGTCAGCAATTGCCTCGTCCGAGAATCGTGGTTGATCCTGTTCACTTACCCACTATAACACGAAGCGAGCCAGAGGTCAGCAATCGACTCGTCCCAGAATCATTGTTAATCTTGTTCACTTACTGTCTACAACACGTAGCGGGCCAGAGGTCAGCAATTGCCTCGTCCCAGAATCGTGGTTGGTCCTGTTCACTTACTCTCTACAACACGAAGCGATCCAGAGGTCAGCAATTGCCTTCGTCGCCTCAGTTTCTATGATGCAGGAATGTACAAGCTATAGCACCCCCGGTTCTGCAATTAGTTGTCACATTTGCCCCCGAAGTTATTTACGGAGTTCCCTACCTCCTACACCTCCACCAAAATTAGCAAACCTTATACCCGCATCTACTGGTATTGGAAATGTTAACTTACAGCCTATCCTCATGCATTACTCAAGTTAGCTATTATAGTTGCCCTACATTCCTAATGCACTTCACTCACTCTCTACCGTTTTCAAGCCCATCGTGTTAGTAACCTGACAACGTAAGAGTGGTATGACCTGGAGCTTTTACTTGCCTTCTGTAACGCAAATCCAGTGTCTAATCAGCTATAAGGTCCTGATTGCTGCCAATTCACCTACCGTCTGTAATACAGTGTTAGTGTATTGTTAGCCACGCACTAGTCACTTCCAACGTAGACGTTTCTTCACCTCCAAAATGTTATACTCCTTCCCCCACAGATAGGCATTCACGTTCTTCCGCAGTAGCTTTCTGGTCATGCCCTTGTCCCCTCGGAGAGCTGCTATGTTTAGCGCGGTGCCATATACTTCGGATCGAGCATTGATATCCCCTTCCTCCTCCAATAGTCGATCAACTACCGTTCCCAGCCCCAGGAATGAAGCTATCATTAAATATGTGAAATCTTCCAGGAATATCCTCCCCCCTTCCCAAGTATTGAACCAGTATATCTGAAACCATGCCAGGCAGCGTTTAGATCCAGGTTCACAAATCAGGTGCGCGAATTCGAATAACTCAATCCCCCTATCCTGCGAATCTCGCATGCGATCTGCCCAGTGTCGAACCGAGTAATCGAGAAAGGCGTATTTCTGGAGATACTCATTAATGGCCGTCTTTGAAGCCCAGCCCTCAGTGTACATCTCTAATGGGCTGCCCGTGAACTCCTCTTGTGAAAGATAGGAAATACAAATGTCAGCAACTATCAAGTTGAATCCTCGAGACAAAGTGTATACTGCCAATTTCCTGTGCCAAGCAAACATCCCTTGATCAAGAACTCCCTTGCGGTTTGGTGGACTAGGTAGATCTTCGAATCGATAACCCGCACAAAAAGCCCGTAGAAATTTTTAATTGTCTTTTCAAACCCAGCACCAGCATTTCCTGCGAGGCGTCGCCCTGACGTATGATCCCGCGTGATCCAGAATGCAACATTTATTTCCTCAACCGTAAGGGGCCTTGCGGCAGCTATCACTATTTTCAGGATTCGCCGGGCATTGTCAGGATCTGTGCTTTTATCAAGGATCTTGGTGTAAAATTCTCCTAGATCGCGTGGAGCTGTCGAGATAATGCTAATAAACTTCTCAGCCGAGCAATCTTGACTATCTTTCAAGATTTCCAAAACAAGAGAAACCCTGAGGAATGTCCGGTCGGCGGCCGACATGAGGAGATTGCGCAAATAGTTCAGTCCTCCGGGGTTTTCCCAGATTAACTCGAGCTCCCTTACCCCATTATCTATGACACGGGCAACGTCCGTAGCAATAGCAACTTCGTTCTCCCCTCTAAGGCGGATTGTTGTGGCCCGTGAGCCAAGTTCTTTCTCAATGTGATGGTACGGTCGGCTCGTCACAAGGAATTTCAAACGTGTGTTGGACGTTTGTTGTGTCGGGAGACGGTTTATAAAATGGATAAGGGGAGCTAAAGTCTCATCCTCACACTCGTCCAGGGCGTCCACCACACAAATCACATCTCCGCACCCCCCCTCGGCCACGGCCTTGACCAAAATATCCCACAATGTATCCACATCCTCCGCGAACCTTTTCCTTTGGACTTTAATGCCTCCTCGGCATATCTACACAGGAAGATTCTCTGCCTGAAAAGTTGATGAAGTATGGCGCAAAGGGCGAACGTCGCGCTCCTCTGTTCTTCGCTGTCATCTTTGAAAAAGAAGTAGCAAACGGCGGTACTGATTTGTTGTTTCAGATGGCCCACGAGGAATGAAGACATGACAGATTTCCCGCAGCCAGGGTCTGCTGATAGCCAGAGGAGAGCCGCCCCTTTCTTCCCATCCACTCCCGATACTCTGGATGTTCCGTTACCCACGTGCACGTTCCCTCTACCGGCTCGCGAACCCGACGCCGGTGCGATTCGTATGCAGACTTGTTTAAGCATTGCAAAATTTCGGCCTCCTTATCGGATGAGCTCGTGTCGCCGTAGTAATTGTTGGTGGTGGCGGTGGTGTTATGGGAGTTGAATTGATTACTAGAACCGCTGTTTCCGCTATAATCACCGGGAGAGTGGCTACTCGCCGCGAGAGCCGGGCCATAGCAACCCGCATTAGTGGACAGAAGCGCAAGCGACACTCCCGAGGCCTACCTTTGCGTTGAGGATTTTCCCTCAGAAGAACTGCTTGATAGCCGATTGCCCATCTTATCGATTGATTTTTGAATTGAGAGAAGCTTTGCTTTGTTGACTTAGGAACCGAATGTGCTCTTTTGCTGCTCGTATCGGTAATGTTCAATCTGGGAAGCAGGGAAGAGCCAGAGGGGTTGGGGGTCCTAAATACTACCCTACTCTCAGAAACGCAATACCGTATCATACCTGCGAAATGCTGGAGTTCGGCTAAGCCTACACACTACCTCTGATTATTTATGACCCACTCTATCAGCAGTCTTCCGCTGGTAACATTTCACCCAAAGCGTGGATACCGCATAACTTATGCCCCTCCCCAAATCCAGATAAATCGGCCACCCTACCACTTCCCCCTGAAACGTTCAAAAATCCAAGTAACCATACCCGATTACTCGGAAGCCACTAGATATCTGGAGTCCTGCCACCTCCAGCCATATGAGTCGCAGATGATCAGGGATCTCATCGGAAGCTCTCTTCCATATTTTACATCCAGTCAGAGATATTTATTGGCTCCCTTCTTGCTCCATTCCCTTTTCTTTCCTTCTTTTTGTTCCGTACAGCCTTCTAGGTGGCAGCGCCATGCCCACTGGGCCCGTCCCCGTAGTTTCGGCAACGGTGTAAGACCTCTACAGGGTGGCTTCCAGGAGTGCTAGACGGACATGACCTCCTCTTTCACTTTGTACAAGGCAGGAATATCCGTGGACTGTGCTCATTGGCTCAGATGCGGGGGTGGACATGGTGAGGGAGTGGCTCTAAGGGGTGGGAGAAAAAGTGGAGTTGCAGGAGATGGCAAGTGACGGCCAAGGAAGGTGGAGGACGATGTCGCTGGGGCGGCTCGAGTGATGTCTCATGATTTCTAACCCGCCTACCCCTATCCTTGGAGCCGAACAAGCAACTGGAATGAATGAGGAGGGTAAGAGCCTTGAAGCTTGAGCCAGCGAATATGCCTTCTTTTGGAATAGATTATAGGGTTTTATGTGCCACCACTGATAATAACGTCGCGCACATGGAACAATCCAAAGCAGTATAATATGAGTAATAACCTTATTACCAAGTCCGTGGGATAGTGAAGGCATCCATTTTGAGGAGCAAGACGTGAGCAGCCCAAGGGAAGTGGACTTACATGCAGAACGCACATTCAGTGTCATCGATAAAGCACCCTCTACCCTGAGCGGTATTTAGAATTTTTGGCGGGGCAAATATAACAAACAACAGGGGGAGAGTAAAGAACGTATGCTAATTTCCGTAGTCTACCGCATCATGCTGGATTCCCTGGATCATATTCCGTCTCTGGCCCTTTGCCTATTGGGTGTATAGTATCCGGGAATCAAAAAAAAAAAAACTATAACCAATTGCCCGCGTAGTCATATCATACCTCTGGGACAGATGGACGGAACCGTTACTGCTAACGTAATGCAACCAGTGTTCAGACATAAGGCCGGCAGCACATGTGCAATATCAGATTTCAGCTCAAGTTCAGATGTGGACATTATTGAGGCAAACACCAATAAAAAGCAAATACGAAATAAATTCTGAGTGTGATATGATGTGATATGCCCAGAATCCTAACAGTTTGTTGAAAGAATAACACAAGTCTCAACCAAGGAAGCCTATAAGAAGTCACCTCATTTCCAGAACTCAAATATTGTAACCTCCAATTTTTCAAAGCCGAAAACATATGTACAACACAGGAAAAAGAAGAAGACAGCGTAACTCCAGAACATCCAAGCCACTACCAAACGCCCAAGCCATATCATTCGCCTCAATTGCTGTTGTCGTTCCACTGCAGGAGGCGTTTGGCAGGAATTCGCTGCCCTTGTCGCTTGACATCCTTGACACCGATACATCTCAGCCGACAATGAGGGTGCAATTGAGAGGAGAAGGGGTGGCGGGTGGGCAATGAAGAACGCGAGCTGTAGGCAGGTTTGAGGATCTCGTGTTCGGCAGAATCGCGTACCAGGGGGAGATCTTGTGTTCGTGGCGTTCGTGGTTTTGTGTGTCGTCTGTGGTTTCCCGGGCAGCTCTGATGGAGCTATGACCCCCCGTTCCCCGTGCCCACAGCTAAACATTCCCCCTATCGACTCCCGAGACACTCAAGCGCTTTGACCAATTGGCACCGGGTTCTTCCAACCCAGCATTTGTTTGTCAAGCCCAAGAGGTACCAGCTACAACTCGGAAATTGTGAGGTGGAGAAGACTTGCAAGGAAAAATATTCAAAATCCATTTTCATAAGACCATCATCACCAAAGCAGTCGCACAGGATCCGAATATTTCTTAAAAAAGCAAAGGACCGTTTGAAGTTGGGGGGTCATAATGAGAGCTCGAAATTACAACTTGCCTTAGAGCTCAATCTGACTTAGAGAGGTTGGGCTGGTGTGGGCGTAAGGAAGATGTAGAAATGACCGGATGTTACATATTGTCCGGGGACAAAATTAACTAGCTCTCAACGGCAATGGCAACGCTCCCCTCCTCATCACCTCGCTCCCTCAACACTTCCTAAAGAAATTGCTCTACACCAACCAAAACCAAACCAATTTACTTAATTCTTTTTTTTCAATAAACTATGCCTCCTATTCTTCGCAGTCATGCCAAACAGCCTATTCCCTCCAAGCACCTTTCTGAGTTTACAAGGGGACGAATTCTCGGGTTACACGAGCCTCAGATGACAAATCACCAAATTTCCCACTACTTTGACATTCCTCTCAGTACTGTTAAAAGCACATTTGCAAAGAGAGATCAAGAGGGCAAGGAGAATGAAGGTAGAGGAAGACATCCTAAAAATACCAAGGTGCAGGATGATGCTATGGTAGAGGAAGCTCTCAAAAATCGCCATACCAGCTACTCTGAGATTGCTGAGAGAATGGCTCCCAATGTTTCTGCTAAGACTGTGAAGAGAAGACTTGCACAAAAGCATCTTAAAAAGTGGATGGCACAAGAGAGGGTTCATTTGGATGAGGATCTAGCTCAAAAGAGATTGGAATGGTCATTAGCTCATAGGAATTAGACAAGCCAGATGTGGAGAAGGAAGGCAATGTGGGGGAATGAGGTAGCTGTGAAGAGGGGAGGAGGAAAGAGAAGAAAATGGGTATTTAGATGTCCAAAAGAAGAGTGGAATAAGGTGTTGAACCTACTGCTAGGAAAGGAGAGAGAAAGATTAGTCAGATGATGACTGGTTGTTTCTATGGTCAAACTCATGGTCTTTTTTTACCTGTTTTTCCTGATCCTACTTCTGCTGGAGGTGGAGTGACTGGAAAGTCAATTATTGATGTTTATGATCAATATGACTTTCCAGGGATATGGGAGGATATCAAGGAGCATGTTGGAGAGGAAGAGGTATTTTTGATCATTGATAATGCTAAGACTCACTTGCCTTTCAGGAGATGGCTCAGGAGAAATTCTATTTATTTATCTAAAATGGCATCTCGGTCCAGCTGACGAAGCCGTGAAATCTATGAATCTTCGCGAGTGCGCCCTTAGGAGCATCAATACCATCATCCTCATCATAACCCTGATCATAAATGTTGCCATCGGCCTCGGTCTCAACCGCGGAGAATGGGGTCCTATCCGTGGTACTGAGGGAAGGAGTATGGAATCCTACCCACCAGACGGGCGCCTCCTGATACATGAGCTTCGCGGGGTTCTGCTCCAAAGTGGAGCGTTGATCGAACACGACGTAACGTCTAGGTCGGCACTTGAAACTGAACGACTTCTCCTTGATGGACATGCTGGACGCGCACCTCAAGAGCTTGGGACCCGTATCGTACAGTATCCGGCGATAGTGACGTTTGTTCTTGGCCGAGAATCCGATCCATTCCCCGTTGCATTCCTGTTGGTCGTACAATAGGTGACCGTTGACCTGCTTCAGGGCTTTGACAGCGCCGGCATAACCGATGGGCGCAACCCCCACCAAATTGGGAGCAGGGGGCGGAGTATTGTTGGGGGGGATGAGAAGACGATGGAACAATGTCCAACCAGGCGCCATCAATGACTGTTGACTAAAACATATCACACGCATGTATATCGGATAGCGCCAAGTGAGACGGAAATTGATGGAACGTTTCTGAACCTTGATCTATTATATAAAAGAATACGATGAGGAAATGCACTATCACATGATCAAACATGCCAAGACATGTATTATGCCAAGCAAAGTGACAGGTACTCTTAAATCAATATGAATATTCTGATGTTACAGAACATGGTTGCCTCAAGTACAGATATCATAACAAGGGTTATGGTCCTGCTAATATAATAGAGGTAGAAGTAGGACTGTGTGCAGGTAAGGACTTGGGCAGGACCTAAGGTATTTCCTTTTCAAGAACAGACAGAAGTGGAGGGGAGAGTATTCTCTCATATATAGCAATATAGAACAAGTAGCCAGTAACCTTCTAGAGAGAATACATACCTCTACATCTCCATTCTCAGGCTACACATCAATCAAACTAAGCGAGCCTTCTAAAACAATTCCTCTTTCTTTACCTTGCAATTCTCTCAGTTGATTTATATCTTTCTTTCCATCCTTTACTCCTTTCTTTACTCACGGATGAGGAGCTGCTCTGGATGTGGCCAAACAAAGGCCGATGATTGTTTTATAAGATTGAGACCAAGAGGTTTCTATAGGACCTGCTCTACCTGTCATGCTACAGGAAGAGCCACTAGGCGCCGAAATCGACCCTCCAATAATCCACTACCTAATTTACCTATTATCAATCAAATTCCAGTAAGAATTTATCTTCTATCTGTCTTTTCCTTTTAATGAAATGGAATAAAAATATTGATTCAACTTATCTTTTAGGCCCCCACATTACCTGGACCCATTACCCACCTTTCAGCACTTTCCTCAGTTAATACTATTACAAGGCATACTCTCTCTTTATAAAATCATGAATGTAGATACTGCCATGCATTACATTTTAATGAGGAAAAGAGTTCCAGATCAAGAGTTGGACATTTGATTTTCTCAAAATGTTGTGCAAATGGAAAGGTAATCTTACCAAATATTCAGCAACCAGCCCCTCAGTTATTGGAATTGTTTACCTCTCAATCTGCAAGTAAGTTTATCTTAAATATAGTTTGTTAGTTAAAATTTATCAGAACCTAGAGCTACAACTAATCGTTGAATAATTATAGTTGCCAGAGACTTTCGTCTAAAGATTCGTTGTCATAATAACATCTTTGCTTTTACCTCCTTAGGTGTGAATGAGCAAACATTGGGTGTACAGGGGAGTGGAGTTTATTCCTTTCGTATTAAAGGAGCCCTCTGCCATAGGATCGGATCCCTTCTTCCAAACCAAGGCGAGAGACCAAAGTTTGCACAAATCTACACTCATGATTCAAGCAACTATGATACTCAAGTTGGAAACAGATTACTGGTGTTTGGCAATTTAGATGCAGCAATTGTGACACAAGTCCAGCTGTCTCTCACGGAAATGAATCCTTATGTCCAGTTATTTCAATCGGTTGGAGATTTGATTGCCTCTAATCCTGAAATGGTACGAACATTAAGCTTGAGAATTCAGGATCCACGGAAGCATGGCAAGGATCCACGTACCTACAATTCTCCATCAGCAAATGAGATTGGGATATTAATTGAAGGAATGGGGGAAGAGAATGTAGGACCGCGTGAAATCATTCTTCGTTATAAAGGTTTAGGAAACCAAGAGGAACCGATGAGAAAAATCTCAGAATTACATGCATCCTATCTTCCTCTCCGATATCCACTTATTATGATGCATGAGGAACAAGGATGGCATGCAGATATTCCACTTGCTGGCAATGAGGTAGTAGGAAATGCAGCACGTAATTTGCATAATGGAGTTGAAGATCAAATTCCAAATGCAGAAGAACGTATAGCATTTCAAGAAGAAAATCCAACTACAGGATGTGGAGGATCAAAGCGAGTTACATTGGCATTATTTCATACCTACTATCTTCATATACGTACTCCAAATCCTTCTTACCTGTTCCTAGCAGGTAGACTTCTCCAAGAATGGTGTGTTGATGCCTTTGCTGCCTCTGAGCAAAATAATCTACGCTGGGTATTTTCAAATCAAAAAGCACTTCGAAGTGATCAATACCAAGGACTTGCAGACACCTTAGTTAATCAAGGAAATATGGACCTGGCCAGTTTAGGAAAGCGAGTAATCCTTCCATCCACCTTTGCCGGATCACCAAGACAAATGACTGAACTGTATCAGGATGCTATAACAATAGTACGTGCCTTTGGTAAACCAGATTTATTTATTACCATGACCTGCAATCCAGCATGGCCTGAAATTCAGGAAAACCTGCTCCATAGGCAGCAGGTTACAGATCGTCCTGATTTAGTTGCCAGAGTATTTCAGTTGAAGCTCTCCAGTCTCATGAAGGACCTTATTGAGAAAGCTGTTTTTCGGACGAGTGAAGGCTCATATCTATGTTATTGAGTTTCAGAAGAGAGGACTACCTCATGCACATATCTTAATGATGTTGCATGCAGCTGATACTATTCATACAGTAGACCAAATTGATCTTGCTGTTTCAGCAGAAATTCCAAATAAGGAAGATGACTATCAACTATGGGAGACTGTTACAACCTGTATGATCCATGGACCATGTGGGGTGGAGAATCTAAGTGCTCCCTGCATGGTTGATGGCAGGGGTCTGGATGGCTGTTGCTCAAAACATTACCCAAAGACCTTTTTAGAGGAGACTATATTAGGAGAGGATAGTTATCCTCACTATCGCCGCCGAAATAATGGGAGATTTGTTGAGAAAAGTCGTATCCAGTCAGATGGAACAGCCTCTACCTTTCGTTATGATAATCGCTGGGTTATTCCATATAAACCATTTCTCACTAAACGCTATAATTACCATATTAATGTTGAAATTTGTTCCTCAATACAGGCAGTTAAGTATTTATATAAATACGTTTATAAGGGACCAGATCGTGCCAACATCCTGATTGATGATCCAGCAAATGTTAATGAGGTAAAGGTTTATTTGGATGCACGCTATATTTCAGCACCTGAAGCAACATGGCGACTGCTAGGAAACAAGATGCATCATAGAGGTCCTCCCATACAACGCCTTCAACTCCATCTACCTCAGCAGCAAGCTGTTTACTTTCAGCCTACTGAGAATCTCGATGACATTGTTGATCGGGCAATGGATCGAGATACTACCTTGACAGCTTATTTTAAAGCTAATTCCAAATATCCACTAGCCAGAAATGTACTGTATCAGGACTTCCCTCAGTATTTTGTCTTTCAGTACAAGAAACGGGAATGGACACCTCGTAAGAAAGGTGTCTCAATTGGACACATGTATTTCTGTGGTCCAAAGGCAGGAGAACGGTTTTTTGAAAGACTGTTACTACTTCATACCAAGGGTGCAACAAGCTTTGACTCCTTAAAAACAGTTAATGGTACCCTCTATTCAACATTTCGAGAGGCATGTAATGCGAAAGGATTGTTAGCAGATGATGATGAGTGGAAGGAGGTACTTCAAGATGGATCTTTAATATTAACTGGATTTCAACAACGCCTACTATTTGCTCTCATCCTCACTGATTGCAATCCAGCAGAACCTAAGGAGTTGTGGGAGAGATTCAAGAACTCTATTACAGATGACTGTAATTATTTCTTGATACACCAATATGGTATTCTAAATCCAACAGAGGACCAACGACTCTCACTTGACCTCAGGCTTTTACAAGAAATTATTCAACAAAGTGGCAGATCCCTAGACGACTTTGGAATTCCGCAACCGACACATGAATTTCAGTTGATTAATGGAATAGAATCCTCGAGTTTTGGTAATCAAGATGTTCAGAGATTACAAAATCCTACAGTGCTTAGAGCAGAGGCACAGGAGGATCTTCAAAGATGTAATACACTTCAGCGAAATGCTGTTAACAGAGTAATGGAATATATAACAGTCAATAATCCGACGCTCTTTTTCTTGGATGGACCTGGTGGAACTGGAAAAACCTTTGTGGAAAATCTTCTATTGAATACAATCCGGGGAGAGGGAAATATAGCTATTGCAGTGGCATCCAGTGGTATTGCAGCGACTCTGCTAAATGCTGGAAAAACAGCTCATTCTACCTTGAAAATCCCTATTGCTATTGATAAAGATTCCTATTGCAATATTCCTAAAAATTCAGAATTGGCTCGACAGATTCAGCAAGTCAAGATACTTATCTGGGATGAGGCACCAATGTTACACCGCTATGCATTCGAGGCAGTTGATAGGACCTTTCGAGATATTCGCAGCTCACCTCTTCAGTTATTTGGTGGTTTAACAGTACTATTTGCAGGAGACTTCAGACAGTGTTTACCAATAGTACCTCGGGGATCACGTCCACAAATTGTTTCCTCCAGTCTTAAAAGATCCTACCTTTGGTCATCTGTTACTTGCCTTCAACTGAAGGAAAATTATCGCCTTTTAGGTGGTCATATGTCAGCAGAACAACAGAAGGATGCTACAGAGTATGCAGAACTCATTCTTGCAGTTGGAGAAAAGCGATTCCCAGAATGTGGCCTGGATAAAATTCAATTATCAGAGGTCTTACAACTTCCTAATAATAGAATTGATGAACTTATTACCAAGGTGTATGGAGATCTTAAGTGCATATCACCAACTCCTCAATATCTTGCAGAAAGAGCTATTTTAGCACCACAAAATATTGATGTTGCCAATATTAATAATATGGTGCTTGATCTTCTTCCTGGAGAGCCTACAGTATACTTCAGTGCTGATTCAGCTACTGAAGGAGCTGCTGAACTTTACTCAAGTGAGTATTTAAATACACTTACGCTATCCGGAATGCCATATCATCGCCTATCACTTAAGATTGGAGCTACCGTTATACTTCTAAGAAATCTCAGTCCTCTTCATGGCCTCTGTAATGGTACCAGGCTTCAAATTACACACTTAGGACGGAATTTGATTGGAGGAGTTATTCTTACAGGAACATGCAAAGGACAGAAAGCCTATCTCCCGCGAATCGAAATAACCAGTAATCCTGACAGTGATCTTGGTTTCCAGCTTAACCGACGGCAGTATCCTCTCCGATTAGCATTCGCAATGACGATTAATAAAAGCCAAGGACAATCATTAGATGTGGTTGGAATTTCTTTAGAGAATGATGTCTTTACTCATGGCCAGCTATATGTGGCATTATCACGAGCATCTAATTCATATAATGTCAAGGTGTTAACGAAGGATGGTGGACAAGTTGGTGTAACAAAAAATGTTGTCTTTTCTGAGGTCTTATGATGCAAATCTAAGCCATAAATGGTTTCCTCATAGCTTATATTGTGGTTTTGGTGGGTCTTGGTATGATAATTGGTGATATGTAACTATAACTGCATTAATTCTATATCATTTCAAATCTCTGAACCAGTGTGGTAACACACGGGCAAATACTCGTAATAGGATGATAACGTAGACGCTTGCGCTCCTCGAACTCTGATGTTATAACATCCGCCGGGGCCCCGGTATTGCCCAAACGATGATGACCGGCACGGATGACTTGCCAAGTAGGGAGAAGAAAATTGCGATCGTCGCCCACAGTGGGGGTTGTGACGATATAGTGACTCTGATCCTCTGGGGATGGTAGGGGACCTCTCGGGATAGTGCTATGCCAACTGACATGCTTGCGGTGCGCTACGGCAGCTCACACCTTACGGCGGAAACTGTAACCGGTACAGGTACTAAGTTATTGGTTTTGTTTTATGTTTTGTTTTAAGTATCGCTTTGATACTTAGTTTGTTTTAAGTATCGTTTGATACTTGGTTTTGTTTTATGTTTTGTTTTAAGTATCGCTTTGATACTTGGTTTGTTTTAAGTATCGTTTGATACTTGATTTTGTTTTATGGTTTGTTTTAAGTATCGCTTTGATACTTGGTTTGTTTTAAGTATCGTTTGATACTTGGTTTTGTTTTATGTTTTGTTTTAAGTATCGCTTTGATACTTGGTTTGTTTTAAGTATCGTTTGATACTTGGTTTTGTTTTCTGTTTTGTTTTAAGTATCGCTTTGATACTTGGTTTGTTTTAAGTATCGTTTGATACTTGGTTTTGTTTTATGTTTTGTTTTAAGTATCGCTTTGATACTTGGTTTGTTTTAAGTATCGTTTGATACTTAGTTTTGTTTTATGTTTTGTTTCAAGTGTCGCTTTGACACTTAAAGAGTTTTACCAAAGTGTATCGAGTGATACCTTTGATTAGTTTCGTTCATGTTAAGACATGAACAGATTTGTGTATTTAAAGACCGCCTGTCTCTACGATAGAAAGAGCAGACTTCGACAGACAGTATTTCAATATACTTGGTTGAACGGTTACTTCTTTGTTCCTCAGTACACTCTCGAAGCCTCCCTTAGTTCTCAGCTCTCGCCTCCTCTCTGGAAGAGCAGGCCACCTGCCAGCTATCGTATCTATTACCGATAATGTGATTAGCACCTTGCGAACACGTTACAGAAACGCCCGGACGGCATCTTTTTCTAATAGTGACTATAGTACCAACGACGAAAAGGGTAACGACGACGATGGATACCGTAATAACGACGTTGATAATACCTAATACCCTCCTCCGATTCGGAATCTGATGGAATGTCCTCGAGCGTATGATAGACCTCCGGACGATGTTGACGTAGGTATGACTCACTGACAGATGGGGCCGATTCACTCTGTGACGTTTGATATGACTCGTCGTCTTGTTAACTCATAGGTGTGTGTGTGTGTGTGTGCGCGAAAGAAAAAATAAAAACAGGGAAGAGTGGGAGTGGTGAATATTTATAATGCAAACGCGCACACAGACCCCTGTCACAACAACCAAACAACCAAAAGAGGAAACCTTGGCGTAGAGTCCCACCACTCCCACTCCGCCTATAATATTAAATAGTCAGAGTAGGAGCACGTGACAACCATTGGGAGTGGTACGTACCTTGCTTAGGATATAATGGGACACGTTTCCACCGTTGCGAAGGATTCAGTCCAACAATCGAACCACCACCACCATGACCCCCATTGATAAAACACAAAACCTCTCTCTTCATGCTTCCCCAATACTTCCTGAGACTCCTCCTCCTCCTGTTGCGATTAATAGCGAATGTTCTGTATGCGCTTCGACCGATCCCAACACACCGAGCGAGATGAGCAAACTACCTCTCCTCGAACACAAACCTTCGCCAATACCGACACCGACCCAATGGAAGAAACGGAAGGCGGATGGCGAAGCCGTGAAAGTACTCCTCAACATGATAGATGGGACCCCGATACCATCGTCACCACCTCAACTCTAATTGATTGGTCGCCCACCCCGCAACCCGAACTGAGTTCCCAGCTGGTGGCAACACCTGACCTCGGAACAATTATCCGACCCGTTCCTCGCGGAAGAATCTGTACAAAATACCTGCTGGTCACGTACCCCCGTTGTGACGATCTCCTGCCTGAACCGATTATCAACGCTTACAGACAACGTAGTCTTCACCTCGTACTTGGACAGGAATGTCACGCAGATGGAGGAATTCATTACCACGCTCTCGTCCGTCGAATGGACGGAAAACGGTTTGAAACCACAAACATGCGATGCCTCAACGTGGAATTCGGGGGCCGCATTTAACATCCCAACCTCCAAACGGTTTACCGAACTCCTGAAAAAGTGTGAGATTATTGCCGGAAGGAAGGACGGGTGCTCGTACAGGATTTCGAGAGGGAAGAATGTGGGGGACCCAGTACAGGAAAATCTAAGGATAGAGATGCGTTGCTTGGATATTTCGCTGCAGAAACTAAGGATCAAGTGAGTAAACCCCCTCACCAGCCCCCCGAACAGGCAGTCGATACAGAAAGACCTTGTATATTCCTCGTTGTCGTTCATTTAGATTAGAATCATTGGGGGAGGATATACATGTCCCGGAAACCAAAGGCTGACAGGGATGAAAAAAACAGTTTCTCGTGAACGTCCGTAGCATGGCTCTGAGACTTTATCTCAGTAGCTATAATAACGTTCACCTGGTAGCAGAGAAATATTATCCGACCGTAGAAAATGTATATAGATCTCCTTATCCTGTTGAGAGTTGGGATTTGCCTTCGGATTTAGTGGTTTGGTGTAATAGTTTCCTTTCATTGTATCGCGATGATTCGTGTAGGGGTATCCTTGGTTTACAACCTTTGGCCTTGATCTTGTACGGTCCTACAAGGACTGGTAAGACCGAATGGGCGTGGAGTTTAGGATCTCATATTTTCTTTTCGGGTTTCTTTAATCTTCCTTATATCACGAGATTTACAAGTATGTGGTTTTCGATGATGTGGAATTTACGCGTATGGATGTATTTAAATGTTGGTTTGGTTCACAGGCTGAGTTCACCAGTACGGACAAGTACTGTCGGAAAACTCAGATAGTTCACGGTCGCCCGGTTATAGGTTGCTTTAATCATGACCCTCGCTTAGCGAACTGGGCCGATGCGGAATGGATGAATGGGAATTGCGTGTTCTTTAATGTAATTGATAAATTGTATCGCTCTTAAATATGTTACTCTCTAGGGGAATGTGACGGAGGAGGGGGCTTCGCCCCCTATCCCATCCATAGCACTTCCTCCAGACGGTATTCACCACTGTTGGACCCCACCACCAACCGAAAGAGAAGAAAATGGGTATTTAGATGTCCAAAAGAAGAGTGGAATAAGGATTGTGTTGAACCTACTGCTAGGAAAGGAGAGAGAAAGATTAGTCAGATGATGACTGGTTGTTTTTATGGTCAAACTCATGGTCTTCTTTTACCTGTTTTTCCTGATCCTACTTCTGCTGGAGGTGGAGTGACTGGAAAGTCAATTATTGATGTTTATGATCAATATTACTTTCCAGGGATATGGGAGGATATCAAGGAGCATGTTGGGGAGGAAGAGGTATTTTTGATCATTGACAATGCTAAGACTCACTTGCCTTTCAGGAGATGGCTCAGGAGAAATGGAATTTCTCTGATGGAAATTCCTCCCTATTCACCAGACCTCAATCCAATTGAAAATGTTTGGTCTCTGGTGAAAGACAAGCTTCATAAGCACTATCCTGAGCTATTTCTCCTGAAGGGCCCTGTCAATGAGATCAAAAAAATTATAGAGGAGGTTGTCACTCATTGTTGGGAACTTCTGGACCCAAAGGTTTTTGATACTTTGGCAGGATCAATGGTGGATAGGGTGGAAACAATTATTAAGGTTGATGGATGGTATACTAAATATTAATTTCTACTATGTATTTATATTTTTTAATTTTCTTTTGGGTTTTCATGATAGTGGGTTGGTGGGGGAGTGTGGTTGTCATCACCGAAGATTTTCCGGCCGTTGACAGCTAGTTAATTTTGTCCCCGGACAATAGTTTTAGTAGGAGCCTTAGCGCGGCTATGTTTCATTGTTGCAGAGAGGAGGGGATAGAGCAGAAGGAAGTAGTGCATCAGAACCGACTAAGTCTCTAGAATAGCCATATTTCTTCCCCGCCGTACAGATACATTACGGTACATAACAACATAAAAAGATAAAAAGATAAGACAGAAGCACCAAGAACAACCCACAGCCGACTCCCACAAAGCCTTATATCTTGAAACACATAACATCTCACTGAAGCAAATACGAACCATAGAAAGCAGCACAGGATGCACAAAAAGGTGTCATGGCCGCAAAAAAGTAAACGTATTGAAAAACCAACAAGGCTAGAACGAACAACTCATCGAAGAAAGTTAATCTATTATATAGTAAGCAAGGAGGCATTTAAATGTTCATTGAAACAAGACTTAATACCCACCCCTCTCTAGATTGTGAATTGGCCGCGCGGAGGCCGCAGCCTGGTCGGGCAACGTGTGCGGATCTGGTGTGTCCGGGAGGCAAAACTGGAGCAGGGTGAATAATAAACTGAAATAAGGGGGGATAATAGTAGACGAAAAAAACTCACATCCTAGAAGAAAGGTTAATAGATATGCGATGCCAACTGGGTCAGTAGTAGTCAATTGGTATCACCCACCATCTATGTTGCCCAAATGATTTTGAGGTACACTATGTGTTAGTGGGAAGCCGAAAGAGGGAAGAAGGGATATACGAACGAGCTGTAACAAAATTCCAGATAATTATTATTAGTGATGGCTAGCAGGGGGGGATGAATCTTTGCATACAAACTAAGACGTACAAGGAGTGTCTTTGTTAGCATTGTGAAGAGGTAAGATGTGGGAATTCGTAGTGCTTACATTCTGTTATAAAAAGGAAGCGTGAAGTGTGAAATTAGTAGCTTGACGGGAGATATTGGGAGTTGTCGGTCACATACGGCCTGTGGCGACGGGAAATACATATTAGTAAAGTAGGAACAAAGTACAGAGGTGTGCAGTTCCTCTTACAGCCTAAGGAAAGTGAGAAGCCAGGTATTAGAAATTGCCTAGTCCGAAAACCTTGATTAGCGGATTGGCTTACATACTACAACACGAGACGAGCCAGGGGTCAGCAGTTGCTTCGTCCCAGAATCGCGGTAGATCCTGTTCACTTACCCACTACAACACGAAGCGAGACAGAGTTCAGCAGTCGCATCGTTCCAGAGCCGTGATATATCCTGTTGACTTACATTCTACAACACGAAGCGAGCCAGAGGTCAGCAATTGCCTCGTCCCAGAATCGCGGTAGATCCTGTTCACTTACCCACTACAACACGAAGCGAGACAGAGTTCAGCAATTGCCTCGTTCCAGAGCCGTGATAGATCCCGTTCACATACCAACTACAACACGAGGCGAGCCAGAGGTCAGCAATTGCCTCGTCCCAGAACAGCGGTTGATCCTGTCCACTTACGTTCTACAACACGAAGCGAGCCAGAGGTCAGCAATTGCCTCGTCCCAGAACAGTGGTAGATCCTGTTCACTTACCTCCTACAACACGAGGCGAGCCAGAGGTCAGCAATTGCCTCGGCCAAGAACAGTGGTTGATCCTGTTCACTTACAACCTACAACATGAAGCGAGCCAGAGGTCAGCAATTGCCTCGGCCAAGAACAGTGGTTGATCCTGTTCACTTACATTCTACAACATGAAGCGAGCCAGAGGTCAGCAAATGCCTCGTCACAGAACAGTGGTAGATCCTGTTCACTTACAACCTACAACATGAAGTGAGCCAGAAGTCAGCAATTGCCTCGGCCAAGAACAGTGGTTGATCCTGTTCACTTACATTCTACAACATGAAGCGAGCCAGAGGTCAGCAAATGCCTCGTCACAGAACAGTGGTAGATCCTGTTCACTTACATTCTACAACACGAAGCGAGCCAGAGGTCAGCAATTGCCTCGTTCCAGAACAGTGGTAGATCCTGTTCACTTACTGGCTACAACACGAAGCGAGCCAGAGGTCAGCAATTGCCTCGGCCAAGAACAATGGTTGATCCTGTTCACTTACATTCTACAACATGAAGCGAGCCAGAGGTCAGCAATTGCCTCGGCCAAGAACAGTGGTTGATCCTGTTCACTTACATTCTACAACATGAAGCGAGCCAGAGGTCAGCAATTGCCTCGGCCAAGAACAGTGGTTGATCCTGTTCACTTACATTCTACAACATGAAGCGAGCCAGAGGTCAGCAATTGCCTCGGCCAAGAACAATGGTTGATCCTGTTCACTTACATTCTACAACATGAAGCGAGCCAGAGGTCAGCAATTGCCTCGTCACAGAATCGCGGTAGATCCTGTTCACTTACCCACTACAACACGAAGCGAGCCAGAGGTGAGCAATTGCCTCGTCCGAGAACAGTGGTTGATCCTGTTCACTTACGGACTACAACATGAAGCGAGCCAGAGGTCAGCAATCGCATCATTCCAGAACCGTGGTAGATCCTGTTCACTTACCAACTACAACACGAAGCGAGACAGAGTTCAGCAATTGCCTCGTTCCAGAGCCGTGATAGATCCCGTTCACATACCAACTACAACACGAGGCGAGCCAGAGGTCAGCAATTGCCTCGTCCCAGAACAGCGGTTGATCCTGTCCACTTACGTTCTACAACACGAAGCGAGCCAGAGGTCAGCAATTGCCTCGTTCCAGAACAGTGGTAGATCCTGTTCACTTACCAACTACAACACGAAGCGAGCCAGAGGTCAGCCATTGCCGCTCCCCCCACCGGTGGCTGATCTTGTTAACCCACCTCCTGCGACCACCCACGAGTTAGAGGTTAGTATTTGCCTCGTCGCCTTAATTGATATGATCCAGTAACGTACAAGCTATAGCACCCCCGGCTTTGTAATTAGTTGTCACATTTGCCCCCGATGTTATTTACGGAGTTCCCTACCTCCTATCTCCCCATTAAAATTAGGAAACCTTATTCTCGCATCCACTGGTATTGGAAATGTTGACTTACGGTCTATGCTCATGCATTACTCGAGTTAGCTATCATTGTTCCCTACATTCCTAAGCACTTCACTCACTTTCTACCATTTTCAAGCCCCTCCTGTTAGTACCACGACAACCTATAGGATATATGACCCGGGCCGTTACTTGCCTTCTGTAACGCAAATCCAGT
This sequence comes from Tuber melanosporum, assembly GCF_000151645.1. Taxonomy (NCBI): domain Eukaryota; kingdom Fungi; phylum Ascomycota; class Pezizomycetes; order Pezizales; family Tuberaceae; genus Tuber; species Tuber melanosporum. The sequence continues at coordinate 614,119 of NW_003299090.1, read as the reverse complement.
GTCTAATCAGCTCTAAGGCCCTCTGATTGCTGCGAATTCACCCACCGTCTGTAAGACAATGTTAATTTATTGTTAGTTACGCACTAGTCACTACAAACGTTGACGTTTCTTTACCTCCAAAATGTTATACTCCTTCCCCCACAGATAGGCATTCACGTTCTTCCGCAGTAGCTTTCTGGTCATGCCCTTGTCCCCTCGGAGAGCTGCTATTTTTAGCGCGGTGCCATATACTTCGGATCGAGCATTGATATCCCCTTCCTCCTCCAATAGTCGATCAACTACCGTTCCCAGCCCCAGGAATGAAGCTATCATTAAATATGTGAAATCTTCCAGGAATATCCTCCCCCCTTCCCAAGTATTGAACCAGTATATCTGAAACCATGCCAGGCAGCGTTTAGATCCAGGTTCACAAATCAGGCGCGCGAATTCGAATAACTCAATCCCCTTGTCCTGCGAATCACGCACGTGATCTGCCCAGTGTCGAACCGAGTAATCAAGAAAAACGAATTTCTTGAAATACTCATTAACCGCCTTCGGTGAAACATAGCCCATAATGTCTATCTCTAATGGGCTGCCCATAAACTCCTCTCTCGAAAGGTAGGAAATACAAATGTCAGCAACTGTGAAGTTAGAATCCTTGAGGCACAGTGTGTATTGCCAGTTACCCTTGCCCAGCAAAGATCCCTTAATTAGGAACTCCCTCGCGGTCTGGTGAACGAGGTAAATCTTCGAATCGATGACCCGTATGAAAAGCCCACAGAACTTTTTCACTGTCTTCTCAAACCCACCGCACACAGCGCCTGAGAGCTCCCTCACTGATTTGTGATCCCGTGTGATCCGAACTGCAACATTCATTTCCGCGGTTGTAAGCGGTCTTGCGGCTGCTACCACTATCTGCAGGATCCGCCGAGCTTTGCCGGGGTCTGGGCTTTTATCCAGGATCTTGGTGTAAAATTCTGCTAGATCGCGCGGAGTTGTCGAGATAATGTTAGTAAACTCCTCTGCCGAGCCATCTTGACTATCTTTCAAACCCTCTAAAACAAGAGAAACCCAAAGGAATGTCCGGTCGGCGGCCAACAGGAGGAGATCGCGCAAATAGTTCAGTCCTCCCGGATTTTCCCAAATTAACTCGAGCTCCCTTATCCCATTATCTATAACACGGGTAACGTCAGCGGTAATAGCGCCAACTTCCCCCTCACCTCTAAGCCGTATCGTTGTTGCCCGGGAGCCAAGTTCTTTCTCGATGTTATGGTACGGCCGGCTAGTCAGAAGGAATTTCAAAGGTGTGTTGGACGTTTGTTGTCCCGGGAGACGGTTCACGTATTGGACAAGTGGAGTGAGAGTCACTTCGTCGCACTCGTCCAGGGCATCAACCACACAAATCACATCGCCACACCCCCCCTCAGCCACCGCCTTCACCAAAATATCCCACAATGTATCCACCTCCTCCGTGAACCTCTCGCCTCTGGCCTCTAATGCTGCCTCGGCATATGTACAGAGGGACCTTCTCTCCGAGAAAAGCTGATGAAGTATGGTGCAAAGGGCGAATGTCACGCTCCTCTGTTCTTCGCTATCGTCCTTAAAGAAGAAGTAGCAAACGATGGAACTGGTTTGCGCTTTCAGATGACCCACGAGGAACGAAGCCATGACAGATTTTCCGCAACCCGGGTCCGCCGATAGCCAGAGGAGAGCAGCCGCTTCTTTCGCCATCCACTCCCTATACTTTAGATGTTCCGTAACCCATGTGCACGTTCCCTCAACCGGCTCGCGGACCCGACGTCGGTGCGACTCGTACGCAGACTTGTATAAGCATCGCAAAATTTCGGTCTGCTTCGAGGGCGAGCTGGTGCCGCTGTAGTTGTGGTTGATGGTGGTGTTGGTGGTGTTATTGGAGTTGAGATGATTACCAGAACCGCCGTTGCCGCTAAAGTTGCCCAGAGTGTTGCTGCAGCCGGTATCAGCGGACAGAAGCTCAAATAAACACAAGCGGTACTCTAGTAGCCTACTGTAGTGTTGAGGATTGGCCCTCAGAAAAATTGTTTGATAGCCAATTGCCCATCCTATCGATAGATTGTTGAATTGCAAGAAGTTCTGTTTTTTGCCGACGTAGGGACCGAATGTGTTCCTTGATACTCGTATCGATGATTTACAGCAAAGGAAGGATTGAATAACCAGAAGGGTTGGGGAGCGCGAAGACTACCCTTCTCTTGAGTGGACAAAAACGCCGGCTTGAAATCCTGCAGTTCAGCTAGTCTAAGCCCGCGCACAACTTTTAATTATCTCTGACCCACCATATCAGCAGCTCGCTACTGGTACGATCGCATATCACCTTTAGAGTACGGTACCGCATATCCCTTTACGAGCACAGTACCGCACCCTGCCCCACATAAATTCGGCCACCCTATGCACGGTGCTCATGCAAGTAACAATTTTCAAATTCGCGCGCAGCTAAATCCGGGTAGAGTTGCTTTTTGGCGGCGAGTGCTACGCATTGTACGAGTACTCGTGGTGGACCGAGGGTCGCAGGCGCAACCACTCCTCGAGTATTGCATACTGCCAAGTCTTTGCCTTCCTCTTCAGATCTGGATTCTATGGGTGCTCCATTGAGAGTAGGTATTGGATAGTCTACGCCTAATCGTGTGAAAGCGGGGGGAGGCAAGCGCTGCACTGCCATTGTGCCTTTCGAGACATTTTTTCGTCCCCCATTGCAATTCGGCGAATTGTCACTAGCTAATGCCCGGAGAACACCATCATCAGGAAAACTATTTCCAGCGCCTTGCTCTGAAAGCCTACAGTGACACTTCACCAATCCTAAAATTCGCCGCCCTCCCCAATTTCCCCACCCCGCCGCGAGAGGAATTCGAGGAAGAACTGCCTACAATTTAGATACTGTGCTCTCAACTAATGACCCTAGGCCGAACGATTCATTATCCGATCTCCCTTATTATGCACTGTCCCCCAAAAAACATTCATGTGCTGCCTGGATCAACTGACAAGGTCCCTGCCATGTGCCCGCAAGCAACAAGTAAATTAACGTTAAATTTATGTGCTTCCCCCCATCCTAACCCACCTCCCCCGGAGTCAGGAAGGCTAAGCCTGCACGAGAGACACCCGACCACCTACTCGTACGAGTAGTCTATGTTGTGTTACTGTAGATAGCTGTGGGTTAGGGTTATTGATCGCCTGGATTATAACTAGACCAGCGAGCATCATACGTCTATGGTAGAAGACAGAGATCATTCCATTTTGATTGAAAGTCGCAGAGACACGGCACCCGCTGTCCAGGGTAGTATCGATAAGCTAATCCCAAAACCTTACCGCTCCCTCCTCGTCACTTTATTATGCACCACAGCTTACGACAGCTCTTTACCATCTCTACAAAACAGTCAAATACCAACCCTGCTACCGGTAATACACATCTCATACACACAGGAAGGCAAAAAAAGAAAACAAGGGAATTCAGCACCAGGGATTCTCACGCTGTCACCCACAGTTATACTAACCAGGCGATTCAATGCTTCTTTACCGCAGTGCGTACGGGATGCGAAACTTTCATTGCTCTATTGCCGAATCCATCTTCATGTGCCCGAAAATCGACTATAATGGGACCCGGAGACATGATGTATCACTCGGTGATGGATTCCTAGGGAGTGGGGAAGGGTGGAAAGTCCAGGATCAGGACTAGAGAGGTGTACGCTGCCGTGTAAACACCTCATATGCCGAACTCTTAGCAGGGAGTAAGGTGATAGCGGGGGGTGCTTACCTTTCTCTTTCCCCCTCAAACTAATATCCGTGGATCTGGAGGAGCGTGAAAGGACTTATAAGCCAATTTAGCTTCGCCAAACCAGACAGACTCCAACCCATGTCATCGCGCAAAACCAGAACCTATGCTACTATACCGCAACGCACGCAGACAGCACTCACCCAACCCCATCCCAGAACATCCCCCACAAGCCACACGTATACACATTAAATGACCTAACCCCTAAACCCACTACCGCGCTGCATCCTCCATCAAAACCAAGTCTTGGCACTCACCTCCTTCACTATAAATACCGCTCCAATCCCTTACTCTTCCTTCCCTTCCTTTCCTCCCCATCCTTGTGCACGGGCAAGATCAGCAGCAGTGAAGACTAGTCTGAGCTCTGATTTTTGCTAGTTGAAAACTACAACTACATTGACGCTCCCGTCCTGCCTTTGCGGGTCGGGGAATTTTTGGAAATTATCGCGATGTCTTTGATGATACGTTTATGCTCTCCTCCTTTCTTCTATTTGTCCGCAGGCTGTTGTGCGTGCTACTTATAGAAATTTTTGTTTACTCTTTTATTCTTGCCGTCTGTTGTCAGCCCTTTGTTTTAAAACTTAAAGGTGCTTCGATGCTGGCAGGTTCTTTTTGCATCATAGCCTTTCCGGACTCGTTTTGGAAGACCCTTGGTGGGTATTCCTATAACAGCGGGAGTGCCTTGGAGAAGCATGGGTGAGTGAAGGATTGGACTTTCGTCGGATTTCCTCACGCGCGGGTATCTGTAGCTATGGTAGCTGTCGGATATATGACTTCAATGTGATGAAGAGCATGTAGAGTATAGGCAGAAAACCTGCCGTACCGCTTGGTGCATCAGGATCTAGTAAATGACGAGTGTCCCGCGAGTGTATACAGACACCGCCGGTTACTAAAAGTTGGGACAGTTTCTGGTGCATCCATCACCGAAAAAATAATTAAGAAATTACCTTTCTTTCCTCAATCAATACCATTTCATATATTCTTCACATCACCTCACCTCCAATCTCCGATTTATTGTCCGTGACCTCCGACACCGGCTACGCCGATCACAAATGCATTCTTCCCGCGAGTACTTATCTCCAGGGAATTTCCCCAATTGATCCAAGACTACCGTATCCATCACTAAGCTGCCATCCAATTGAAATACATCCTCGGTCGACGTCAATCTCACTCGACCTATCCCTCCTCCACCGCATACCTAGACACGCGATGGAGTAGTCTAATCCCGATATCACATCAGGCATGCGCGGGACGGATAACATGATCGCGCGGAAAGCACGCGTGGCTGTGATGAAGCGTGGCGTTCGTCCATCCCGTGCACTTGTTCGCCGCCGTGGCTGTGCAAATCTTCGCGCACGATAATTTAGTCGTCAATCCCCCACTCCTCATCAACGCACTCATCACACCCTCGATCCCCACTCTTCATCCACGGTATGATATTCTTTTCCCCTCTGCCGCAGATCATTTGCTTATCAGTGTGCATAGTGCGCAGTTGAGTAACTGAAATTTATACGCCCTGTAAAAAAATACGGTACGGTACTATTCCAAAGCCTTCGACAGTTGCCAAGATCATGTTTCAACCCCCCCACCCACCAAAAGGAACTTCCGCCAACCCCCACCCTTCCCCTCCAGCAAGCCCCGACTCTATGTACTGTACAGGTGGAAACACAGGGTGAAGGCTGCCGAGATACCCCATTAGCAAAGCAATATATGATACGCATCTAAAGCAAAATCCCGAAGCATCATAACCAAAACCCAGTCCACTCCCGACGCACCGACACCGAGCCTCAACCACCAATGCCCATCCCAGGAGGGTAAGAGAAACAAACATGAGTTTCAGCGCCCGGGATTCTCACTTGGTCGCACACCCTAGTACTAGCTAGGCGATTCAATGGTTGTTTTTACCGCAGAGCGGATGGGATGCGAAAACTTTCATTGCTATATATGGCCGGACATGGCAGTGGTGTTGTCAGGTTTCTGGGTGATGTTTGGTTGAGTGATCATGTAGCGTCACTCGGGTAATAGCTCTGCTGTTGATGGGATTAGTGGGTGGATTTATGATACCATGATGCTTGTAGATATGCAATTTATTTGTTTGTGCGATTCTCGTGGAGAATCTTATTATAATCGAGTAGCCATTTTACCGCTCACCCACCCCCTACGATCCCCCCAGCGATAGCGCCGGCAAGCCGCGCTTGTAGCAATCCCAACACCTCCCCGTAAACCTCAATCCCACCGCCATGCCCACCGCCGTACCCCTCGGGAGTGGGCACCACAGCCCCCTTCTCCTTCCACGCTTCCCAAATACTCTTGGCCTGCTCGCACCCGAAAAAGTGTTCCAGGAAGCCTCCCGCCTCGCCAAACATCTCATGCTTCCGCCGCAGCCAGCCGACCCTCCCGAAAGGGATGTAGTGCGCCACGGTCGGGGCTTTCGAGTACGCCACGTCGCAGCCAACGCAGCAGACGCCGTGCTCCAGCATTCCCGTGCGGGGGTTCAACACAGGGAGGGGAGCAACGCCCTGGTACCGGCGGACATCATCATCCTTGTTGTCTTTGTCGGCGTAGTAGGCTGGTTCGCCGGGGGCGCGCTTGGAAGCCGGGTGCGAGTATGGCAATGCGTATATGTTATTGTACACGGCCTTCTGCATGCGGTAACTAGAAAGTTGCGATTCCCGCTGGGCTCCGACGAATGCCCCGACGGCGTCCTCGCTCCCGTGAACCTTCACCGCCAATATCCTCGCCGCGGCGCGCGACACCAGCGGCGTGGGGTCCCGCGCTAGGCTGCAGTGAATCCCCCGCAACGTGTAGGTCCCCGAAACCGGCCGCAGCGCCGGCAGCCCTGCCAACGCTTCCGGCGAAACCCCGAAGGAAACGGCCGCGAGGCCGCGGCATATCGGGAGCAATTCTGGGTCCTGGGTGTGGCAGTGCCAGCACACGCGCCTACATTCCAGAAGGAATATGAAGGCTCCGAAGGAATTGCAGTAGCTGCATAGCTTGCTCGTGAGCGCTCGGAAGAGCTCGTGGATGTTCGCGTGCGAGGAGAGGTCTGTAGCGACGTAGGCACGGATGACGTCTGGCGCGTGGGTTATTACTGCCCGGTATTCGGGGAGAGAGTTTATGGTCGCAAGGGCGGTCGTGTTGACCCGGCGGAAGGCTAGGAGGGAGCGGATGTCGAGGAAGAGGAGGATCTCGTTAATTATTTCCAGAGGGAGGTAGGCGGATAGGTCGCCTAGGCCTGGTGGGAAGGGGTTGGTGGAGGAGGAGGTTGGGGGTGCGATGGTTGTTCGGTCGTGGTCCAGAGGGCAGTTCCGCCGGAGCTTCGCGGGGGAGAGGACGGCGTCGTGAAGCTTCGTTCGGCGGAAACTCAGGAGGTGGAGGATTTCGGAATTGTCTGACGGGATGTAGTGAGTGCTCGAGGTCATTGTACTATCACCGTCGCTGGGTTCGTATGTAGGCTATTGTAAGGTAAAAATAGCGGTAAACTTGCTGCGAAAACGAAGTTATAGAGGGGAAATGAGCCCCAATTTACATCAACAGGAAGGCTCCCCCTAAGTTAAGATAAGAAAGGCGGATCTCAAGAACACGTTGAATCAATCGCGTAATTGGAGAGCCAGATTGGAATGTATCACATTTTAAGACACACAGGAGTTCCGCCTTGGGGTTCGGTAAGGTACCGTACCGGTAATATCGAAAATTTTCTCAACTCCGAGCTTGAGGGTCCGTGGCGGTGTGAGAGTGTGAGCTGTCTGTCTCTTTGTCTCATTGGAGACCGGGATCAACATCACCACACGTCACTCGAACACTACCAATTCCGTGCAGCACGGATGCACCTGCGTCCAGACCGATCACAATTGAGCTTTTTTCACGCAGCTGTTCGCAAGCGAGGTGGCCTCATACCGGCACTCAAGTACCGTTCATGATTCCCAAGGCATTTCTCATCTCCCCCACTTCCCCCATTCCCTCTGACGAAAAACCTTAACGAAAAGGAGCTGAAGTGGGGCTCGGGTTGGGAGAGCTCTAAGCGAGCTAGGGCAATCTAGAGCATCAATAATTATGATATTTCAAAGTGTATGGTAAACCAAACGTTAAGCGAGCCCCAGATGCTTGTAAAGTACTCGAGTACCGTCTCCAACCGATTAAGCGAAGCTATTGATTGGTTAGTTGGATATTGTATTGGAAACTCTCAGCCGTTTAAAAAAAATAACACATGCAAGCCGAGGATTAGATTTCTGATTACTCGAGTAGTATTTCTAAAGCATTCAGTAGGTGGAGGGGTCCGGGGGGTCTGTTTTCTATGACTCTAGCGTTGACATTTTCGCGGAACGCAGAGCCTCATGCTCCACGTCTCATCTCTCCCCCTGTCCCACACAGAAAACTAGATTCCATGAGTATAGCGGTAGCCTGCGTATCCGGGCCCTGCAACACAAACTCCCACTTGGAGGTCTTGCTGTCCCATTCTTTCTGATCAATTTAATCAACCATTCTTGTACCATTACGCCCACGTTCTGCTGCCTTGTCAATAGAATTTGGATTGGGAGCCAAGTAGCCCAACACATCGTCTGGATCCTCTTTGTCAGGGTTCTAGTCATCACCCTACCAGTATCTTTTCATTGTCTTCTTCCCAGACTTTTTACGCTTCCCATTATGAGCAGGGAATACCTCTTTGCCGCTCGATGGACAAGTTGCGGACTTATGTCCTCAATGGCCACTGCTCCTACGAATAGGACGTTTTCTAACAGTCACCAGGTAGGATACACTATCCTGTCCCGGTGAAATAGGAAGAGTAATTTCAAGACTCGCAGGCGCAACAAGATTTCCCAAGGGGATTGACTTCGTAGGCTTAGAATTGGCTGTTTCAATATTAGAAGGGGAAAAAAAAACCCCCCTGGGGTGGCAAAAAGACAAAAGCACACTTCATGATACCTGGCATTAGCAACTGCGGTGGAGGCGCATGCGACTTCTCCTTAACAATCACAAGTGTAGTTGAGTGACTGTCTGCATTAGAAGTAATCAGGAGAGATCCAGCTCCTTGTTGCTCGAGCTCTTGCATCCTGTCCTCACGATAGTCATCAAAATAGCATCTAATTGTCAAAGTGTGTGATTTTATGAGCTGTTCCCTGCACAGGGTAGTGGAAAGCCTCTTCAAAGTATTCAAGAGTTTGCCAATATATGTGAGCTGTAGAAGGCTCTAATAAACAGCATAAAGAAATATTAGCGTTTGCTTGATAGGGGACTTCATTGACATGGGAGTCGTACATATAGGCAGATTAGACAGTGGGGAATATGGGCATCAGGGATGACAGTTGTTTTAGATCCTTTCCATACACCTGACCCAACTCAAGTGCCCATAACATCTTCATTGGGCTTTATGAAACTTGTATTTAGTACTTCGAATTCTGCTTACAAAACAACTATTACCACGCCAAGATACCGTATGCCACCAAAGGGAACACCGACAACTTGAGTATAGTGCCTGGGTATCAAGGGTAAGTCTGTTGAACATCCTCTAGTTGGCTCCATGCCTTTTTAACCACTCAGAGAACAACAGACTTGTTTCCTTTACCAAATATTAGGGTAAATGGCCAACCTGGCTGCATAATCCACATTGCACACAGATAATTTGGGCCAACCTGTTAGGCGGAAACAACTTGATAGACTTCAGAATTGTTTAGGCCAATTGAAATTCGTGTCTGTAGATGGAGATTGTCTAGGAAGGCTCGAGTTCACTCTTTTCGTTTATAACTGCTGAGAGCGAAGTAAATTTGGTAAAGTAAGATAAAATCATAAAAACAATATTATATTGTTAAGGTCCCTTCTCTATTGCTTGATGATGTCTAAAGCTTTGGAAGGCACTTCGATATTTATATTCTGCATCTGAGTGTTCACGGGCTACTTTTATTTATCATGTCACTATGTACCTTTCTGATTATAACTTGCAATGTTGGGTATTCTTGAAAGATACGAACAACTGGAAACCCTGAAATTCACCACACCTTCTTTGCTAATTATGACATAACTAACTCAGAACCATACTGTTCCTAATAGTAGTTATCCGATCTTTAGAGTCTTTAGACTTGTGGCCTAGTTCTTAAGTTGAACAGAGTTGGCTCCAATGGTCTTCATTATTGATAAAATGATCAGTTTCACCTGTGGGTTGTATCTCTAAAGGTAGTCATAATGGCAACCTTTCTTGGTCATCTGACTTTAAACCTCCATAACTCCTTACCCAACGAATAAATGTCTTCCAGAAGGCTTCCTACTAATTCGCAGAAAGCTATTCGATCAGGTTGACAATTATTCCCTCGGTCGGTAACTCTTATTGCTTTTAGGTAACAGGATTTCAATCACGGTTGTAGTATGAGAAGTTGTCTTTGTAACTACAAGGTGTTCCGAAACCTGGTTAACTTCTATAGTAGTGTTTCTTGGAGTTCTAGAGTCTTCTAGATATTTTAGGGTGAGTGTGAATGTATTAGTCTCTTGTTGAGATTCTTTACTATTCAATACCATCTCTTTATGCAGAAACGTCCCGTTACCTACGGCCTAAAACAAAGGTATCACATCTTTGAAGCCTAGTAACGTTCTAGGTAGTTGGTGGATCCACTCTGCTTCACTTCTCAGACCTAGCCGAAGGTTCCGTCTTATGTATCCTGCGAACAGGATCCGGTCAGACAGACAGCAGCAATGTATACAGTGCTATTCTGACACCTTCAATTCTGTAGTCTTGTAGTCACAGGACACAACTGAGATTGATATATATAATGATGTGCAGGCCCAGAAAGGGGGCCAGAGGGGGGTGTTGGAGACCAGAGATTCCAATTCTGGGTAAGGTTACCCTACTTAGAGTGACTTCTGGGTATTGGATTCCTGTATTCCTAACATGAGCTCCCTCCTCTTAAGACTTCGCCTCGAATGTCATTTTTGGTACATGATAAAATAACAAAAATTAAAAACATTAAATTTCAAATCTTAACTCCGTTATAACCAGATGAGGGCAGGGTAAAAAACCTTCTACGTTTGCTTGGCCATGGTAGGAAAACCTGTTCTTCATTATCCTTCCTCTACCCCTCGTGGCATTTTCGGGTTATTATGATGGAACTCTTTCACCATTTCCTTTACATTATCCATTCCTGTAGCAGGTTCCCAGCTATTCTCATCCTCAGAACAACCTTGCCATTTAATAAAGTACCATAGTTCGCGTACCTACTGGTAGCCACCACGTACTTGTTTTCGGTAAGCGGGTATCTTGCTCCTCACGATTTTCTCTATTTCCCATTGTAAGTCACCCTCAATATTCTCGGGTTCTATTGGAGGTTGTTGTCAGCCTGTGCATGCCGACTGCCTGTAAGTATAATTGGTATGGGTACTTGGTTATTAGTTTTGTTTTGTGTTATGTTTTAAGTATCGCTTTGATACTTAGTTTTGTTTTGTATTTTGCTTTAAGTATCGCTTTGATACTTAATTAGTTTTACTAAAGTGTATCAATTGATACCTTTGATTCGTTTCATTCATGCTAGACATGAACAGATTTGTGTATTTAAAGACCACCTGTTTCTACGATAGAAGAGGCAGACTTCAACAGACAGTATTTCAATATACTTGGTTGAATGGTTACTTCTTTGTTCCTCAGTACACCCTCGAAGCCTCCTTTAGTTCTCAGCCCTCGCCTCCTCTCTAGAACAGCAGGCCACCTGCCAACTATCGTATCTATTACCGATAAGGTGATCAGCACCTTGCGAACACGTTACTTGTTTTTAACCCCAGCAAGCAGTTAAGAACCTGTCCCCGGATTTAGGCCTGATCAACCTATCGATATCCACCTCTGAACGCTAGTGGAGAGAAGTGGCAGAATCACAGCACATTTGGCTTCGTCTCAAATCTAACATACAGTTTGTGACAACCAGGAGTGGGAAGCAAATCCCAAAACAAGACCTTACAAGAAAGAAACAAGGCCGGTACTTTGCTAAGGAGCTGGGAAAACCTACAAACACGGAAGACACACAATCTCCAGGAGAATTCCCTTCTACTCCAGCAAAGAAGCCTTCCTTTGAACCTCCAATTGACCCTGAATCTAGTAGCGAATCAGACATGGCTAGTACAGAAGGAGGGCCCTCTGGAGGAGGAAAATCTCGGGGTTGGCCTGAAGAAGAGGTAGTACCCGCAGCATTTAAATCTCCTAAGTTTAAACTCCACCTCCTAGCAAAGTTTATAGGAGAAGGAAAAGACCTCAAACCCGAAGCCTTTGACTAATGGGCGACTGAACTCACATTCTATCTTCACCTGCAAGGGAAAGATGTGGAAGACCCTACAACTGGACTATACATTGGATCATTCTGCGAAGGAAATATAACTGACACATACCACAAATGCTATAAGGAATATGGCAGAAATAAAAGATTAAGAAGATCTACAGTTCTCGATTACCTGAAAGGCCGATTCCAATCCTCCATCACAAATGACCTCCTATACAACAAATTCAACCAGCTCCACCAAGTGAATGGAATGCATATTAAGAGAATCACAGATGTAGCTATGGCTCTGATGATGTATAAGGACCGCATGAAGAAAGGAAGTATTTCCAACTACATCCTTAAGCAGCGATTCTATGATGTCATGCATCCTATCCTCCGGCGAGAGGTAGAACCACTCAAGGAAGATGACGATAATATTGCAATAATAATTGCAAGGGCGGAACGAAAGGATGCCATCCTCCATAAAACCAAGGCATAGTGTCCGGGGACAAAATTAACTAGCTGTCAACGGCCAGAAAATCTTCGGTGATGACAACCACACTCCCCCACCAACCCACTATCATGAAAACCCAAAAGAAAATTAAAAAATATAAATACATAGTAGAAATTAATATTTAGTATACCATCCATCAACCATAATAATTTCTTCCACCCTATCTACCATTGATCCTGCCAAAGTATCAAAAACCTTTGGGTCCAGAAGTTCCCAACAATGAGTGATAGCCTCCTCTATAATCTTTTTGATCTCATTGACAGGGCCCTTCAGGAGAAACAGCTCAGGATAGTGCTTATAAAGCTTGTCTTTCACCAGAGACTAAACATTTTCAATTGGATTGAGGTTTGGTGAATAAGGAGGAATTTCCATCAGAGAAATTCCATTTCTCCTGAGCCATCTCCTGAAAGGCAAGTGAGTCTTAGTATTGTCAATGATCAAAAATACCTCTTCCTCTCCAACATACTCCTTGATATCCTCCCATATCCCTGGAAAGTCATATTGATCATAAACATCAATAATTGACTTTCCAGTCACTCCACCTCCAGCAGAAGTAGGATCAGGAAAAACAGGTAAAAAAAGACCATGAGTTTGACCATAGAAACAACCAGTCATCATCTGACTAATCTTTCTCTCTCCTTTCCTAGCAGTAGGTTCAACACAATCCTTATTCTACTTTTCTTTTGGGTATCTAAATATCCATTTTCTTCTCTTTCCTCCTTCCCTCTCCACAGCTACCTTATCCCCCCACATTGCCTTCCTTTTCCACATCTGCCTTGTCTAATTCCTATTGGCTAATGCCCATTCCAATCTCTTTTGAGCTAGATCCTCATCCAAATGAACACTCTCTTGTGCCATCCACTTTTTAAGAAACTTTTGTGCAAGTCTTCTCTTCACAGTCTTAGCAGAAACATTGGGAGCCACTCTCTCAGTAATCTCAGAGTAGCTGGTATGGCGATTTTTGAGAGCTTCCTCTACCATAGCATCATCTTGCAACTTGGTAGTTTTAGGATGTCTTCCTCTACCTTCATTCTCCTTACCCTCTTGATCTCTCTTTGCAAATATGCTTTTAACAGTACTGAGAGGAATGTCAAGGTAGTGGGAAATTTGGTGATTTGTTATCAGAGGCTCACGTAACCCGAGAATTCATCCCCTTGTAAACTCAGAAAGGTGCTTGGAGGGAATAGGCTATTTGGCATGACTACGAAGAATCGGAGACATAGTTTATTGAAAAAAAGCATTTTAGTAAATTGGTTTGGTTTTGGTTAGTGTAGAGCAATTTCTTTAGAAAGCGTTGAGGGAGCAGGGTGATGAGGAGGGGAGCATTGCCATTGCTGTTGAGAGTTAGTTAATTTTGTCCCCGGACAATACAAAACACAGATATCGTCTAGCAGCAACAGGTAACTACGACACAAGCCCTCCAACAACTCTGAAGAAGATACCCCATGGGTTTTCAAAAAGAAAACAAAATCCTCCAAAGAATCTAGACGACAGAAAGGAGAATGTTTTGAATGTGGAAAAATAGGACACATGGCAAAGAACTGCCCTACGAAGAAAGGAAAAGAAAAGGTGATTAAGCAAGAAGTATCAGCCAACAAGGTTGAGAGCGATGGTGATGATGCCCAATCCAGCGAATATGAGGAGATCCATATCGGATACATTGGTGTAGAATGTAATAGTGTCTGACCTCCTGCTATATTTAAAACACATTCCATCCTAGAAGGTACTATCCTGATCAATGGCAAGAAGACACGCATCCTATTCGATACTGGTGTAATTGGAAGAGACATGTTCAGCAATGCCTTTGTCTCTGTCCATGGACTCCCAACCCGCGACTTTAATCAGCCCACACTAGTCAATCTAGTAGTAAAAGGGTCACGATCAACAAGCCATAAAACCTGTAGCGCAACTAGTTGACTTGGTTCTACTGTCCTACCTCTCCAGGAGTTGCTAGTTGGAAATCTAGCCAAATACAATGCCCTGATAGGAATGCCATTCCTGAACTGCTACAAAGCCATAATTAGATGTGGAGAATCAACTATTGATTTCCCAGATCAGAAAGTTAGAGTCTCATGCAAACAGATAAGCAGGGAGTATCAAGTCGCAGTCTGTAAAGCAACTGCTCAACACCTATTGGATGAGTACTCTGATATTTTCGCTGATCAAATTCCTGAAGAACTACGGCCTATGAGGGAAGTGACCTATCACACCCACCTTTGAGACCCCTCTAATCTTAAGAACCAATGCACCTACTCTATCTCTGACGCATACAAAAACCGACTATGTGAATGGATCAACGAACAACAAAGAAGAGGAGTCATCTACCGAGTAGAAGCCCCAGGTGCCGCTCCTATGTTTGTTCAACCTAAAGCAGATGGCAAAAGAATCTGCCCCTAGGTTGACCTCAAGCTACGGAATGAAAACATGGTTATGAACAGCTCGGCTATCCCAAACCAAACTCAAATCCTAAATACCATTTGTAACCGGTACAGGTACTCAGTTATTGGTTTTGTTTTATGTTTTGTTTTAAGTATTGCTTTGATACTTGGTTTGTTTTAAGTATCATTTGATACTTGGTTTTGTTTTATGTTTTGTTTTAAGTATCGCTTTGATACTTGGTTTGTTTTAAGTCTCGTTTGATACTTGGTTTTGTTTTATGTTTTGTTTTAAGTATCGCTTTAATACTTGGTTTATTTTCAGTATCGTTTGCTACTTGGTTTTGTTTTGTATTTTGATTTAAGTATCCCTTTGATAGTTGGTTTGTTTTAAGTATCGTTTAATACTTGGTTTTGTTTTATGTTTTGTTTTAAGTATCGTTTTGATACTTAAGTAGTTCTACCAAAGTGTATTGATTGATACCTTTGATTAGTTTCATTCATGCTAGACATGAACAGATTTGTGTATTTAAAGACTGCCTGTTTTGACAATAGAAAAGGCAGACTTCCACAGACAGTATTACAATAT
The DNA here is from genome assembly GCF_000151645.1 of Tuber melanosporum. Taxonomy (NCBI): domain Eukaryota; kingdom Fungi; phylum Ascomycota; class Pezizomycetes; order Pezizales; family Tuberaceae; genus Tuber; species Tuber melanosporum. The sequence goes on along the minus strand of NW_003299090.1, from coordinate 598,632 downwards.
ACTTGGTTGAACGGTTACTTTTTTGTTCCTCAGTACATCCTCGAAGCCTCCTTTAGTTCTCAGCTCTCGCCTCCTCTCTGGAAGAGCAGGCTACCTGCTAACTATCGTATCTATTACTGATAACGTGATTAGTATCTTGCGAACACATTACACCATTGCATCGGCTAGATTCTGAAGCAAGATTGACCTAAGCGATGCCTACATCCAAACAAGATTATATCCAGAATCCGAACACTACAACAGTTTCAAAACACTCTTCTGATGTTTCATTAGCCGAGTTATGTTGCAAGGTGACATGAATGCACCCACCACCATTATGCAAATTATGGAAAACCTCCTAAGCAGATACCTCCACTATTTTGTCTGGGTTTACATCGATGATATTCTTATTTTCTCAGAATCCAAATTAGAACATACCCACCATATAAGTTTAGTTTGTACCAAACTAAGGGAAGCTAAGTTCTACCCTAGCAGAAACAAATCAATCCTATTTGCCGATAAGCTCGATATTCTAGGACATGTAATAGATAATGAAGGAATGCATGCAGTTCCTGGAAAGATATCCTGTTTAACGGAATGGACAACACCCTAAAATCAAAAGGAACTCATGCGATTCTTAGGACTAGTCAACTATATCTGCCAGTTCCTACCAAACCACGCCACTGTGACAGTGCCGCTCACAGACCTTACTGGCAATGGAGAATTTGTCTGGACCCACCCTCATGACCAAGCCTTTACTAACATCAAGGAATTGATTAAAAACACTAATGTTATATGACCTATCGACTACCTTAAACCAGACCCGATGTGGCTGATTACTGATGCATCGGATGTTGGAGTTGGAGCATGGATTGAACAAGGAGCCTCTCATGAAACAGCAAGACAGGTGGCATTACACAGCAGGAAGTTCACTAATTCACACATAAACTATGGAACAATGGACAAGAAAGCCCTTGCTGTGATTGATGCTCTTGTCGCTTTCAACCACATCCTGATGGGCAATACCTTCACCATTGTCACTGACCACCAACCCCTTTGAAATGTGTTCGCAAGGTGCTAATCACGTTATCGGAAACGGTTACGATAGTTGGCAGGTGGCCTGCTCTTCAGGAGAGGAGGCGAGAGCTGAGAACTAAAGGAGGCTTTAAGGGTGTACTGAGGAACAATGAAGTAACTGTTCAACCAAGTATATTGAAATACTGTCTGTTGAAGTCTGTTTTTTCTATCGTAGAAACATGCGGTCTTTAAATACACAAATCTGTTCATGTCTAGTATGAACGAAACTAATCAAAGGTATCAATCGATACACTTTGGTGAAACTAATTAAGTATCAAAGCAAAACTTGAAACAAAACATAAAACAAAACCAAGTATCAAACGATACTTAAAACTAACCAAGTATCAAAATGATACTTAAAACAAAACATAAAGCAAAACTAAGTATCAAACGATACTTAGAACAAGCCAAGTATCAAAGCGATACTTAAAACAAAACATAAAACAAAACCAATAACCGAGTACCCGTACCGGTTACACCCTTACTAACCTTAAAATAAAACTAGTCCTGGGAAGGAAAAGAACGCGATCGATAGGAGACATCAGCAAATACGATGCAAAAATCGCCTATACCCCTAGAAGAACAACCTGTTTAGCTGATGCTCTCTCCCGCCTCTATGAGAATTAAGAACTCACAGACCCTTCTCTTGTTCATGATCATTCAAGACAAAGCAATGACAGCCCTGACAACACCTCCTATGAATAAGGACCATCGATAACTACTGCCAGTAGTGCCTCTTCCTCCAATACTTTCTCTTACACCATGTACAGAGCTGTCGGAACAGAACCAGGAAAAGATATTGATAACCAGTGGAAAGATGTTTGCACCCTCCGCAGTACACCTCCTCACGAGCTTGAACAAAGTAGGCTCCACTGGTCCCACTGTTACCTTGATACCTGCCCCTTTCACCAGACTGAAATTAAATTCAGCCACAGATACCAGCAACGGTACAATATTTCTGCTGATAATTTCAAAAATACCAGTTTCGACACAGCAGAAGAAGCAGAGTAGATAATAGATGAAGATGGATCGATCTAACCTCCCCTTGCCCTTAACCTTGTTCCAAGACGACACCAAGGTCTTGAAGAACTCGAACAATCAGTAGTCTATGTGGATGCAATATCTTACCTACACCCTCCGCAGTCAGCTCCACCATCCTCTCCCCCCATATCCGATTCACCACCACTGTATGGTGGACCCTTATCAGTATACAACAATGAAACCATTGTTTCTATCATACCTCCTACAATTCCGGAGCATCGCCGACACTTCTAAAAAACCTTTAAGAAGAGGAAGCCCCTATCGAACTGACAAGAGGATCTCTCATTGAGGATGAACGAAATGTTAGGGCAACTACAGAACAATTAATCTCCTCTTTCCAAAGCCAAATGATAGCAGGATATCACCATGAACCGATCTACTTCAAAGCTATGGATAGCTTCAAACATGGAGACCTCAACCCCTATAACATATCCAATGGAATGGTGTACACCAGCACCCATTATGGTGAATATTGTCTATACATCCCAAAAGGCCATATGTTCAATGGAATGACTTTCCGAGGATAGGTCATTACCGAAATCCACAATAAAAAATACCATAGTGCGGACCGTAACCTCCAATATACCTCAGAATATATTTACTGGCCTGAAATGCAAAAAAACCTCCGCGATTTTGTTAAACAATGTGAACTCTGCTAGGCAAATAAGGAATGAACACAACTATATGAAGGGAAAGGGCAGACCCTCCAGCTACCATGCAAAATATTCGAATCCTATGCCATCAATTTCGCAGGACTATTCAACAAGTCCGCCACATATGACACTATATTGGTAGCTGTGGATTGGTTTTCTGGATACACATGGCTCACCATAGTGGTCTGCCTCTCTTTCTTGTCTGGAGGCTAGGTTAGATATCAAGTTTCGAATGGCTTGATTCTGTTGGGTCTGTTGTGTTCTGAACTCCTGGAATGCTTATTTCAGAGTAAAATCTGGTTCGAGAGCTTCTCGATAGAGTTGGGTTGTTACGCCCTCATAATGCTCTTGTCATGCATCTTGTGCTGCCAATTTAGTAGCTATTTCCCAGTTAATCCTTTCTTAGATAGGTCGGACATTTGCTTCCACCACGGTACACTGATGTAAAATAATGGCTATGTCATTGTCATGTTTATCTTGTCCTTCCAGCAATGGTTGCTGTACCTCTGTCAGCCCTCACACGTTGGCTTGGGAGTTGGCTGACAGAGTTTCGAAAGCAATATTGGCAGTATCAAAACTTATTGAAATATCGTACCATATTTGACCTATGACAATGCCAACTCTAGTAGCAAGTCTTGCTAGGTCTGCTGCATGTGTGTTTGGTTGTGGTGTAGAGGATCCTGAAATGGGAGAGAGCGCTCTAGAGAATGGTGGGGCTATAAAGACCTTACCTGCCAGTCCTCCAAATAGTTTTTGGAGAGCTGGAATGAGAGAGGACGAATGTCTTAAAGTCGTAGAGTGGTGATCTCCTGAGGTATCTATTGGATCCTATGGGATGATCTGCTTAGGAGGTTGTGACATCTCCTTTGCTTGTAACCGGTACGGGTACTCGGTTATTGGTTTTGTTATATGTTTTGTTTTAAGTATCGTTTGATACTTGGTTTTGTTTTATGTTTTGTTTTAAGTATCATTTGATACTTGGTTTTGTTTTATGTTTTGTTTTAAGTATCGTTTGATACTTGGTTTAGTTTTATGTTTTGTTTCAAGTATCGTTTGATACTTGGTTTTGTTTTATGTTTTGTTTTAAGTATCGTTTGATACTTGGTTTAGTTTTATGTTTTGTTTTAAGTATCGTTTGATACTTGGTTTTGTTTTATGTTTTGTTTTAAGTATTGTTTGATACTTGGTTTTGTTTTATGTTTTGTTTTAAGTATTGTTTGATACTTGGTTTTGTTTTATGTTTTGTTTTAAGTATCATTTGATACTTGGTTTTGTTTTATGTTTTGTTTTAAGTATTGTTTGATACTTGGCTTTGTTTTATGTTTTGTTTTAGGTATCATTTGATACTTGGTTTTGTTTTACGTTTGGTTTTAAGTATCGTTTAATACTTGGTTTTGTTTTACATTTTGTTTTAAGTATCGCTTTGATACTTAATTAGTTTCACCAAAGTGTATAGATTGATACCTTTGATTAGTTTCGTTCATGCTAGACATGAACAGATTTGTGTATTTAAAGAGCGCCTATTTCTACAATAGAAAAGGCAGACTTCGACAGAGAGTATTTCAATATATTTGGTTGAACGGTTACTTCTTTGTTCCTCAGTACACCCTCGAAGCCTTCTTTAGTTCTCAGCTCTCGCCTCCTCTCCAGAACAGCAGGCCACCTGCCAACTATCGTATTCATTACCGATAACGTCATTAGTACCTTGCGAACATGTTACATTTTTTTAACCTTAGCAAGTGGTTAGGAACCTGTCCCCGGATTTAGGCCTGATCAACCTATTGATATCCACCTTAGAATGCTAGCAGAGAGAAGCGGCAGAATCATGGCACATTCAGCTTTGTCTCAAATCTAAGATAGAGTCTTTGGCGACTAGGAGTGGGAAGCAAATCCCATGACAAGACCTTACAAGAAAGAAACAACCCCAGCACTCTACTAAGGTGCCGGGTGAACCAGCAAACACGGAAGACACACAATCTCCAGGAGAATTGCCTTCTATTCCGGCAAAGAAGCCTTCCTTTGAACCTCCAATCGACCCCGAATCCAGTAGCGAATCAGACATGGCTAGCACAGGAGGAGGGCCCTCTGGAGGAGGAAAATCTTGGGCTAGGCCTAAAGAAGAAGAGGTACCCACAGCATTTGAACCTCCTGAGTGTAAACTCCACCACCTAGCAAAGTTTATAGGACAAGGTAAAGACCTCAAACCGGAAGCCTTTGACCGATGGGCGACAGAACTCACACACTATCTTCTCCTGCAAGGGAAAGATGTGGAAGATCCTACAACCAGACTATACATTGGATCACTCTGCGAGGGAAAGGCAACCGACACATACCACCAATGCTATAAGGACTACGGCGGAAATGTGAGACTAAGAGGATCTACAGTCCTCAATTACCTGAACAGACAATTCCAATCCTCTATTACTAATGACCTCCTGCACAACAAATTCAACCAGCTCTAGCCGGTTAATGGAATGCATGTGAAGAGAATAACAGATGTAGCTACAGATCTATTGATATATCAGGACCGGATGAAGAAAGAAAGCATTTCCAAATACATCCTGAAGCGATGATTCTATGATACTATGCACACTACCCTCCGGCGAGAAGTAGAACTACTCGAGGAAGATGACGATGATATTTCAACAATAATTGCAAGAGCAGAACATAAGGACGCCATCCTCCATGAGACCAAAGCATACAAGACACAAACATCGTCTAACAGGAATAGCCAAACATGACACAAACCCTCTAGCAACTTGGAAGATGATACTCCTCGGGTTTTCAAGAAGAAGACCAAACCCTCCAAAGAATCGAGACAGCAGAAAGGGGAATGTTTTGAATGTGGAAAAACAGGACACATGGCAAAGAACTGCCCTACAAAGAAAGAGAAAGGAAAGACGATTAAACAAGAAGCAATGGCCAACAATGTTGAGAATGATAGCGATGATGCCCATTCCAGCGAATACGAAGAAATCCATATCGGGTATGTTGATGTGGAATGCAACAGTATCCGACCTCAGGCCACATTTAAAGCACACACTGCCTTGGAAGGTACTATTCTGATCAATGGCAAAAAGGCTCGAGTCCTATTTGACACCGGCGCGAGCGGAAAAGACATGATCATCAATGACTTTGTCTCTGTCCATGGACTTCCTACTCGAGACCTCAATCAACCCATACCTGTCAATATGGCAGTAAAGGGATCACATTCCACCAGCCATGAAACCTGTAGTGCAACTATTCGACTTGGTTCTGCCATTCTACCCCCCTAGGAAATGCTGGTTGGAAACTTAGCCAAATACGATGCCCTCATAGGAATGCCATTCCTGAACTGCCACAAAGCTATAATCAGGTGTGGGGACTCAACCATCAATTTCTCAGATCAGAAGGTTAGAGTCTCAGACAAACCAACAAGCCAAGAGTAGCGAGCGGCAGTCTGTGAAGCAACTGCCCAACGCCTATTGGATGAATACTCTGATGTTTTTCCTGATCAGATTCCCGAAGAACTACCGCCTATGAGAGAAGTGAACCATCACATTCGCCTCTGAGACCCCTCTAATCTTAAGAACCAACCTACCTACTCTATCCCTGACGCATACAAAAGCCCACTTTGTGATTGGATCAACCAACAACAAATAAGAGGAGTCATCTGCCGAGCAGAAGCCCGAGGTGCTGCTCCTATGTTTGTTCATCCCAAAGCAGATGGAAAAAGAATCTGCTTCTTGGTTGACCTCAAACTACGGAATGAAAACACGGTTACGGACAGCGCCGCTATCCCAAACTAAACTCAGATCCTAAGTGCAGTTGGACGGGCTAGATTCCGAAGCAAGATTGACCTAAGCGATGCCTACTTCCAAACCAGGTTAGATCCGGAATCCAAATGCTACAACAGTTTCAAAACACCCTGCGGAAGTTTCATTAGCCGAGTTATGTTACAAGGTGATATGAATGCACCCGCCACCTTTATGCGAATTATGGAAAACCTCCAGAGCGAATACCTCCACCATTTTGTCTGGGTCTCCATTGATGATATTCTCATCTTTTTGAACACCAAAATAGAACATGCCTACCATATAGGTTTGGTTTGTACCACACTAAGGGAAGCTAAGATCTACGCTAGCAGAAACAAATCAATCCTGTTTGCCAATAAACTCGACATCCTAGGACATGTTATAGATGACGAAGGAATACATGCAGCTCCTGGAAAAATATCCTGTTTAATGGAATGGACAACACCTCGAAATCAAAAGGAACTCATGCAATTCCTAGCACTAGTCAACTATATTTCCCAGTTCCTACCACACGACGCCACTGTCACAGCGCTACTCATAGACCTTACTGGCAATGCAGAATTTGTCTGGACCCATACTCATGACCAAGCCTTTACCAACATCAAGGAGTTGATTAAAAATGCCAATGTTATACAATCTATTGACTATAGTAAATCAGACCCGATATGGCTAATTACTGATGCATCAGATGTGGGAGTTGGAGCATGGGTTGGGCAAGGGCCCTTCCATGAAACGGCAAGACCGGCGGCATTCCACAGCAGGAAGTTCACTAATTCACAAATAATCTATGGAACAACAGACAAGGAAGCCCTTGCTGTGATTGATGCTCTCGCCGCTTTCAATCACATCCTGATGGGAAATACCTTCACTATTGTTACTGGCCACCAACCTCTCACTAATCTTAAAACAGAAAGAATACCAGGAAGGAGAAGAACAAGATGGATAGGCGAGATCAGCAAATACAATGCAAAAATCCTCTATACCCCTAGAAGAACGAACTAATTAGCTGATGCTCTCTCCCGCCTATATGAGAATCAAGACCTCACAGATCCTCCTCTCCTTCATGACCACACAAGATAAACCGAAGACAGTTCTGACGACACCTCCTATGAACAAGAACCATCGATGGCCACAGCCAGCTCTACCGCTCCCTCCAATCCTTTCTCTTACACCATGTACAGAGCTGCCGGAACTGAACGAGGAAAAGACATTGATGACGAATGGAAAGACAATTGCACCCTCCGCAGCACACCTCCTCACAAGCTTGAACATAGCAGGCTCCACTGGTCCCACTGTTATCAAGACACCTGCCCTTTTCACCTGACTGAGATTAAGTTTGGCAACAGATACCAGTGACCATACTATATGTCCGCTGACGATTCCAAAAACACCAGCTTTAATACCGCAGAAGGAGCAGAAGAGATGATCGATGATGATGGATTGATCCAACCTCCCCATACTTTCAATCCTGTTCTAACACGACACCAAGGTCTTGAAGAACTCGAACAAGCAGCAGCCTATGTGGATGCAATATCCTATTTACACTCCCTACAGTCAGCTCTGCCATCTTCTCCTCCCATAATCAATTCACGACCACTATATGGTGGATCCTTATGAGTATACAACAATGAAACTATTGTTTCTGTCATACCTCCCATGATTCCCGAACATCGCTGACAACTCTATGAAACCTTTGAAGATGAGGAAACCCCTATCGAACCGACAAGAGGATCCCTCATTGAGGATGAGCGAGATGTTAGATCAACCACAGAGGAATTAACCTCCTCTTTCCGAAGCCAAATAATAGCAGGATATCGCCATGACCCGATCTACTTCAAAGCTATGAATAGCTCCAGGCATGAAAATCTCGCCCCCTACAACATATCTAATGGTATGGTCTATACCAGTACCCGCTATGGTGAACATTGCCTATACATCCCGAAAGGCCATATGTTCAATGGAATGACTATTAGGGAATATTTCATCACCGAAATTCACAACAAAGAATACTATAGTGCTGACCGCAACCTCCAATATGCCTCAGAATATGTTTACTGGCCTGAAATGTGAAAGGACTTCTGCGATTTCGTCAAACAATGCGAACTCTGTCAGGCAAATAAGGAGCGAACACAACTACCTGAAGGGAAAGCGCAGACCCTGCAACTACCATCTGAAATATTCGAATCCTATGCCACCGATTTCGCTGGACCATTCAACAAATCCGCAGGATATGCCACCATCTTGGTAGCTGTAGATCGATTTGCTGGATACACATGGCTCATACCAATAAAGGTTCCCGATTCCTCCAAAGACACCTGGAACAACCTCCAACGATACCTATTTACACCCCATGGGTACCCCTTATCTATTGTCAGTGATGCTGATCTCCATTTCACCACCAGATTCTGGACGCAAACCTTGACCTCCCTCGGAATCAACCACATTATGGCTGCCCCTGGACATCATGAGACTAATGGCGAGGCAGAATGAAAGATTCGCGATGTCAAGACTGGAATCAGGAAAATGATCAATAAATGACAAACCAACTGGGAACCAGCTCTTGTTGAGCTTGCCACATATATCAATGCCGGACTTTCAGATACCTTGGGAATGTTGCCATACAAGGCAATCTTCGGCCATCAATACCCTCTCTTGCCTACAACTCTATTTAAAAACTCCTCAGTCCCTGCATCCGATGACCACCTAAACCGCCATCAAGCAATTCAGAATGATGCCTTCTAAGCAGTTAAAGCTTTCCGATTCCGAAGCACCACTACGGCTCAGAAGCCACAATGCAAACATGTCCCTATTCCACCAGGTGGTATGCTCATGGTACATGGAAATATGTTTATTACCAATGTTGCACGCAGCAAGAAATTCCAACCCCGATGGCAAGGACCTTTCAAAGTCTTATCTTTTGACGAGCATACAGAAAACTACACTGTCTAGATGGATGGATGCATGTACCACCACAATACTGCAGTCTTCCATGCCTCTGCAGTTAAGCGATTCCACCCAAACGACCATTCCAGGTTCCCTGGAAGAACCCACTCTTGACCTGCACCTATCATCATCGACAAGAAAGATGAATGGGAAGTTGAAGAAATAAGAGACCACCACCTTTGGCATGGAAATATTCAGTTCCTAGTCAAGTGGAAAGGATATCCAACGAGTGAAAACAGCTGGGAACCACTAGAAGGACTAGAGCACGCTATGGATATAGTGAACGAATGGTGGAAAGACAATATGCCAAATGAATCCCTCCTCCCAACGATCAATTACATTACCATGTGATGGACACCTACAATGCCAGAAACTGAGCGATCGTATGCAGATCTCGAAGCAAGAGATGGGTTTTGGGCACCATACTTTGAGTCAGAATACGAAAGCAGCAATGATTAAAATCACGCTATGGAGCAGGCTCTTGACAACCTTATCTGATCGCCAACCACCATCCGAATACCATAACGATGTCAAACTATGTGGAACTCAATGTGAGGCTGCGATAATAGATTGTTGAACTGTTGCTGAACTGTAATGTTATCCAACTTGAAGACTGCTTCGAAATCCTCTGGAGAGATTACTGTCCTGATTGTGACCATGCTTGGGTTAATGTACAGCATGAATCTGGTATTCGTGACTACTGTGATTTACATTTCTTTGAGTCTAAATGTTTTCTTAGGATTTCTTCTTGTCCCTGGTGCGACACTTATGACAAAGAATTCTTAGCTTAAACTGAAGCCTTTAGTTTCTCAGATTCTGCTTTTGATGATTATTAGGTTTTGTTTATTTAAACAGTTGTTTTGTTTTGTTTTGGGGAATGTAACCAGTATGGGTACACGGTTATCGGTTTTCTTTTATGTTTTGTTTTAAGTATCGTTTGATACTTGGTTTTGTTTTATGTTTTATTTTAAGTATCATTTGATACTTGGTTTTGTTTTATGTTTTGTTTTAAGTATCGTTTGATACTTGGTTTTGTTTTATGTTTTGTTTTAAGTATCGTTTGATACTTGGTTTTGTTTTAAGTTTTGTTTTAAGTATCGTTTGATACTTGGTTTCGTTTTATATTTTGTTTTATGTATCGCTTTGATACTTGGTTTTGTTTTATGTTTTGTTTTAAGTATCGTTTGATACTTGGTTTTGTTTTATATTTTGTTTTAAGCATCGCTTTGATACTTAGTTTGTTTTAAGTATCGTTTGATACTTGGTTTTGTTTTATGTTTTGTTTTAAGTATTGTTTGATACTTGGTTTTGTTTTATGTTTTGTTTTAAGTATCGCTTTGCTACTTAATTAGTTTCACCAAAGTGTATCGATTGATACCTTTGATTAGTTTCGTTCATGCTAGACATGAACAGATTTGTGTATTTAAAGACCGCCTATTTCTACGATAGAAAAGGCAGACTTCGACAGAGAGTCTTTCAATATACTTGGTTGAACAGTTACTTCTTTGTTCCTCAGTACACCCTCGAAGCCTCCTTTAGTTCTCAGCTCTCACCTCCTCTCCGCAAGAGCAGGCCACCTGCCAAGTATCATATTCATTACCGATAACGTGATTAGCACCTTGCAAACACGTTCCATTACTCGTTTACAAGCTTCTCTTTCTTGTAGGTGAGCTAGAAAGCCCATACTTTTGGAACTTTCTATTAGTGCAGAATATGTGACAGGACACTTAGGGTCCTAGCCACGTTGAGCAGTGGGTAAGAAGCCTTAAAGAGAGATCGGATGATTTCTGAGTCTCCAAGCTAGAGGTATAGTAGCAGAGAATATACTACTAATGGAACCTTCGTTACTGGTATTCTAGTCAAGGAAAGGCTTCCAAATGAATTCTGGTCCGTACTAGCTTTCGTATAGTTTCTGAAATTATTCCTCTGTGGAAACTAGGTCTGAGTCGGTATACTACGAAGAAGCATCTTGCATCAGAAATGGAATCTCTGAAAGTTCAGATTAACAAGATATTGCTTGACTCATCGAAGGCAAGTGTATTTTAGTCAGTAGTTCGAATATTGAATTAGTTTGAGATAGTTCTCCTAGCCTATCTAGGCCAACTGTAATATCAATAACTTCAGTGAAGGTGTGAATCGAACCCATGTACTCAAAAGGATGCAAAGTGGTAACAGATTAGACTAGAGAGCCTTCGTAACCAGGAGATCTAACAATATCCTGTTAGGCAGAGACAGCCTGATAGACTTCAGAATTGTTTAGGTCAATTGAAATTCGTGTCTGTAGACGGAGCTTGTCTAGGAAGGCTCGAGTTCACTCTTTTTGTTTAAGACTACTGAGAGCGAAGTAAATTTGATAAAGTAAGATAGAATCATAAAAACAATATTATATTGTTAAGGTCTCTTCTCCGTTGCTTGATAATGTCTAAAGCTTTAAGAGGTACTTCGATATTTATATTCCATGTCTAAGTGTTCACAGGCTACTTCTATTTATCATGCCACTATGTACCTTTCTGATTATAACTTGCAACGTTGGGTATTCTTGAAAGGTGTGAACACCTGGAAACCCTGAAATTTACCACACCCTGTTTACTAATTATGACATAACTAACTCGGAATCATACTGTTCCCAATAGTAGTTATCCGATCTTTATAGTCTTTAGACTTGTGGCCTAGTTCTCAAGTTGAACTGAGTTGGCTCTAATGGTCTTCATTATAGATGAAATGATCAGTTTCACCTGTAGGTTGTATCTGTGAAGGTACTCATAATCGTAACCTTTCTTGGTCATCTGACTTTAAATCTCCATAACTCCTTACCCAACCAATAAATGTCTTCCAGAAAGCTTCCTACTAATTCTCAGAAAGCTATTCTATCAGGTTAACAATTATTCCCTCAGTCGGCAGCTCTTATTGCTTTTAGGTAACAGGATTTCAATTACCATTGTTGTATGAGAAGTTGTCTTTGTAACTACAAGGTGTTCTGAAACCTGGTTACAATACTTCATGAAGTCTAATAACTTCTATAGTAGTGTTTCTTGGAGCTCTAGACTCTTCTAAATATTTTAGGGTAGGTGTGAATATATTGGTCACTTGTTAAGATTCTTTACTATTCAATACCATCTCTTTATGCAGAAATGTCCCATTACCTATGGCCTATGCCAAAGGTATCACATCTTTGAAGCCTAGTAATATTCAGAGTAGTTGGCAGATCCACTCTATTTCACTGCTCAGACCTAGCCGAAGGTCCCTTCTTGTATATCCCGCGAACAGGATCCAGTCGGATGGATGGCGGCAACATATACAGTATTATTCTGATACCTTCAATTCTATAGTATTACAGTCACAAGACGCAACTGCGATTGATATATATAATAATTTGCAGGCCCAGTAAGGGGGCCAGAGGGAGGTGTTGGAGACCAGAGATGAGAACTCCAGGTAAGGTTACCCTACTTTAGGTGACTTCTGGGTATCGGATTCCAGTATTCCTAACACAACCAGATAAAAGTTCAACCGACTTTAACGCACACTTTAGTATATCAATTTTCTGGATCAGCCTTCTATAAGTGGACCTATCTCTCTGATAGAGTATACAGGAATTAAGCAGGGCAATCAATTGAGAATAAGAGAACGATGGAAAGGAAATCAATTCAATTGAATTATTTATTCTATTCCCATAACATCTTATTCTATCTACTAATTTGTGGGAAAAAAATAAAAAAAGACTATTGGTGCTGTTGCTGACCAACCAACTAAACCTAAAGCAAGAAAAGAGCTGCACTTCTATTATACTAATCAGTCATCAATCTTTTCAAAGGAATAGACTCCACTGTGGTTACCTATGTAAAACTCTATTTCTTCGCAGCCTGATAATAGTCAAATACATCTTTGAAGACAAACCTAACAAGACTGGTGATGACACCATACAATATGTGGTCAATCTTACTATCGGTTTTATCAAATTTCCTTTCTGCCTCATTGTTAAGGTCTTTGATCTCGGTCCTCATCTCATTCTGTCCAGCTGTAATGTAACTGGTACTGTAACCTGTATGGGTACTCGGTTATTGGTTTTTTTTTATGTTTTGTTCTAAGTATCGCTTTGATACTTGATTTGTTTTAAGTATCGCTTTGATACTTGGTTTGTTTTAAGTATCGTTTGATACTTGGTTTTGTTTTATGTTTTGTTTTAAGTATCGCTTTGATACTTAATTGGTTTCACCAAAGTGTATCGATTGATACCTTTGAGTTAGTTTCGTTCATGCTAGACATGAACAGATTTTGTATTTAAAGACCGCCTGTTTCTATGACAGAAAAGGCAGACTTCGACAGACAGTATTTCAATATACTTGGTTGAACGGTTACTTCATTGTTTCTCAGTAAACCCTCGAAGCCTTCTTTAGTTCTCAGCTCTCGCCTCCTCTCCGGAAGAGCAGGCCACCTGCCAACTATCGTATTCAATACCGATAACGTGATTAGCACCTTGCGAACATGTTACAGGTACTGGTAGTTGGTTATTGGTTTTGTTTTATATTTTGTTTTATTTTTTTTTTTATGTTTTATTTTATGTTTTGTTTTATGTTTTGTTTTATGTTTTGTTTTAAGTATTGCTTTAATACTTGGTTTGTTTTAAGTATCGTTTAATACTTGGTTTTATTTTATGTTTTGTTTTAAGTATCGCTCTAATACTTGGTTTTGTTTTATGTTTTGTTTTAAGTATTGTTTGATACTTGGTTTTATTTTATATTATGTTTTAAGTATCATTTGATACTTAATTTATTCTACGAAAGTGTATCATTTGATACCTTTGAATAGTTTCATTCATGCAAGACATGAACAGATTTGTATATTTAAAGACTACATGATTCCATGAGGGAAACAGCAGAATTCAACAGACAGCATTTTAATATACTTGGTTGAACGGTTACTTTATAGCTTTCTCAGTACACCCTTGAAGCCTCTTTTAGTTCTCAGCTCTTGCCTACTCTCTGGTAGAGTAGGTCACCTGCTAACTATCATACCTCTTACCGATAACATGTCTCGCACCTTGCGAACATGTTATATGTAATGTAGTCGAGCTTCAGTTTGATGTTGGAAATGTCCTAAAAGCTTTTAGCACAATATCCTGTATCAGAATTCTAGTTTCCAAGCAGACCTTATCTAGTTGTAAAAAGTCTTTCCAAGTGACATGTGAAGACTCTGAGGCTGCACACTCACTACTGCTATCATGGGGGTAACTGTCATCATGGTAGCTGTTACCATCAATGTTGCTTCTCTGAGACACAATGTTAGCATGCAGTTTGTATAATACTAAAACCCCAAACTTACCAGAGTAGTACTAATCGGTCTACGTAGATGGTAAGAGGAAATGGTCAAGGCCTTGAACACTTGTTTGCTAATGATAAACTTGAGCAGGATTCTCAGCTACACTTTCTCGTCAATTTAGTGAAAGTCACTCCCCACTGCCTGTCACGAACGTGGCTTAGCATGGAAAAGGTTTTCACGTGACACATGGTTATGAGTCACAGGTATGTTATTGTTTTGCGCATATAACTCATTCGGGTTATATGATTTGTTATGTGTGGGATTTGTGATGCTTTCGCACATGGCTCAAATATGAGTCATGGGACATGCACCTGACGAGTATGCCTTGCGAGTGTGCCTTGCGGGTAAGCCTTGCGCATATGACTCAGTCGAGTCATATGACTTGTTTATTGAGTTATGATTGGTTTATGAGTTTCGCACATGACCTCGCTATAAGGTCATGGGTTTTGAGCATGTGGTCACTTTGGTCACATGACTAGTTTGTTTTGATTTGGTTTTGCACATGTGACCACTTTAGGTCACATGATTAAAAGAGGGAAGAACACTATATAAGGAGGCCGAAGCGGCCGAGGAAGATAGGTTCTTCACTCTTTGTTCTAAGTACTTTTCCTACTTATTACTTTAACGAATATAAAACACCTTTACGATCGTTATCTTTATTGCCACATTATCGTTACACCAAGGAAGGCACCTTACGGAGAAGAGTTAGAGAAAGCTTACGATAGGCGTTCCCGATAGAAGACAAGGGTCTTGTACTATCAGTAACGTAGGCAGAGGCCTAAAGCTATCGTAAGACAAAGAGAGAAGAGGACAGGAAGAGAAGTATCGTTCCCCGTCGCAAAGCACTAACTATCTGAGAAGGGATCGTTACACTGCCCTAGGCAGTGAGAGAGATAAGGTGACATTAAACAAACTCACCTTGTTGTTGTTGTTGTTGTGCAATATTTGTCCTGCGTGCTGTCGGCTCGGTGATGTGCTTCTCAGATACCTGGTTGAAGAAGCAAAATCCTGTTGTGATGGAACATGCTACAGTGGTACATGTGATCACGGGATATCTGACTGAGCATATAGGACTGTCTTGGCGTGTAGACCCTCAAGCGAGCTTCTTGGTATCATTGCCATCATACAAAGCTTTGATAACATTCAAATCCAATCCACACTAAACTCTTCACGAGCTCCAGGTACGGCCGCACAGACCAGACAGTACAGATACCACCACCATGGCCCCGCGCTCCACCACATACAGTTTCCCCACAGTGCACATCTCGTGTCCGTGCGACGAGTCTATAGCCATAACCCCCATGTCCCCTACCAAGCCCGGCGCCCCAGCAGCGCCAGAGGAAGATCCGGACGAGTCTGAGGAGGAGGAGACCTTTGACCCCCGAGCACCCCGTTCTAATTTCTCCCTCTTCCCCTTGGAGAATTTACTATACTGCGAGGATTGCAAGCAGATTCGATGCCCTCGTTGCGTGCACGACGAGATCGTTTGCTTCTTTTGTCCGAATTGCTTGTTCGAGGTACCATCTTCTACCGTTAAGACGGACGGAAACCGGTACCCCCCCCTGGGCGGACGGTTTGAGATGGGGTGAGCTGATTGGGGTTTTTATGGTGATAGGTGTACGCGGAATTGCTTCTCGTGTCCAATATGTTTCGCCTCCCTGGTCGTGGCGCCCACAGGTGGGGGGCAGGCGGGTCCGTATATACTCCTGTGCAACCACTGCCTCTGGTCATCAGCAGAGATGGGGATCGAGTTTGAGAAACCGACGTCTATCGCTGCGCAATTGGCCGAGAAGCTGAAGCCTCCTGCTCTTGCTAAAGTCACGTCGGGGTCTTTCACCTCCCCACTTTCCCCATTGTCAGCCTCTTCCGAAGGTTATTTCCCTTCCATGGGCGCTCCGACTATTATTACTCCGGACGATGAGGAGGATAAGAGGGAATTGAGCCCCGAGGAGCGGTTTATCAAGCTTAAAGCTCATTACGCACAACAAAAGACTGGGGCGGGGGCAGATGAGTACGGTGGTTCGCCCGGGGCGTTGTCACGACTTATGGGACTGTATTCTGGGCTTGGGTCTGGTAGTCGGAGTAGGAGTTTCGGCCGGGGAATTGGGGGGTTTAGTAATATGGGCGGGAAAGGGAAACTTGAATGGGCTGAGTGGGATGCGGTCAAGGAAATTGGGGACGATGGGGAAGAGCTCGTTGAGAAGATTAGAGAAGCTGGGTTTTCTAGAACGACGAGCAAGGAGCAGAGGATTGCGCAGAACCATCAACCGAGATTCATCCAAGATCTTAAACCTCTCGCAGCATTACTGAGGACGAAAAGGTCCAAAAGATGTAGAGCTTGTCGGCATATCCTTGTCAAGCCCGAGTCGAAACCTACTACGATTAGGTTTAGAATAAAGCTTGTGGCGATGTTCGTTCCCCAGCTCTTCCTCACTTCAAATCAGATACTGATTACAACAGGAATTACATACCAGCACTCTCCATCTCCCGCTTAGACCCAACAGCGTTCAACTATGCTGCGCTCACACCCCTCTCAACCCATCAATTCCTATTAACAATCACAAACCCCTTATTCGACCCCATAAACGTCACCCTCGCCACACCGGCCAAAACGCCAGGGAGCTACCCCTCAACCGTAACAATCCTCTGCCCGACTTTCGAAGTAGGCGCAAACACCGACGTCTGGGACGAGGCCTTACAGACAACCGCAAACCCGCCAACTACCGCCATCAAGAAGGGGCGGAAAACTGGAATGTTGATCGGCACCGTCTGGGATCTGGGCAGGAACTGGACGACCGTAGTTATAGAAATCGTGCCACCGCTACTCCCACTCCCGGGGGAACTGGACGAGGACGGGAATGAGCTTGCCACCGAAGATGACAGGCTCGTTCAGGTTCCTGTGTCGGTGCGTGTGGTTTACGAGACTGATCTTGAAAGGGATGATGGTGGGCTCGGGAAGGAGGCGAAGGAGAAGAGAGAGCACACATACTGGAGTGTGTTGGGACTTGGGAGGATCTCAGAGAAGATGCCTACCACGGCTACCGAGGATGCCGCAGGGCCGTCGGCAGCACGGCCAATGAGCTTGGCTTCTATAGCGGGGAAGGGCGTCACCGGGAGAGGGGGTGCCGTAGAGGAAATTAGCGGGAGTAAGGTAAATAGACACTCTGTCAGGTAGATTTATATGGCGGTGGTAGCGAATACTCTTATCCTATGGCGGATGGTAATTTTGATATCCCACGATCTCGTATCTCCCTGAGTTACTGTGGGTGCACAATTGCCCGAAATGCTCCCGTAACTTGGCAGGAATCAGTATCGCACAGTAGAACCGCTCGTCCCTACTCACTCAAACACCGTGCCAAAGTGACTACTGTACCGTATCTCTCGAGAAATACCAATTCTTATTCTATATTTTTACCCCATCTTCTCCACCCTCATCCTCATCCACCACTATCGCTACAGTATCCTCCCCGCACCGGGTGCTTTCTCTTCCTCTCCTTCCCACAATCCCAAAAACCCCACCAAACATGACAGACGAAAACAAAACAAACAAAAAAGTCCTCGGCAGAATTTGACGAGGACCGTAAGAAAGCCGGGAATAATATGATACCCGCTGGGGTTGGTTGGCTTGAAATCGGCCTCCAGCGACAAACGAAGGGATCCGCTCATCCCCTGATCCCCTTATGATACTACCACTGTGATGCACGGTGGGCAAACGAAGAGAGTGTATGGTTTGTAGTCCTAGTAGCCTCACCAGAAGCTTATATTGTAGCATCTAGGTAGTGGGTGAAAAGACTGAAATCCTGGCCAATACATTACGGGTAACTGGCAGCGGGATGAAAGCTTTGCTGCTTTTAGGTAAAGCTCTCTCCCTCAAAATCTAAGAATGCGGACGATAATCCCCCTTGTGGGAGACATCATCAATATGATACAAGCCAACCCAACCCACTCCTGACTAAATCCGTAACCTTTACACAACCTTCAACTGCTCAGGATGTGTTGCACATACAACGCTCGCTTAACCACGCCCCCCTACAACATCTCGTAGGACAGAGGACCACATAAATTTGTACGAGTACTGTACAGTACCGTACTCGGAGATGGAAGTAGTCTAAAAATCGAATCCTCCAAGAAACCCTGTCGTTGCATTCAAGTACTGTACGAGTACCGGTACAGTACAGTACTGAGTTTTGTAGAAAAGATGGGCAAATTAGAATCCCCAAGAACCCAGACCAGCCGGGCAGGCAGGCGTAACATGGAACTGGTGATTCTTTTTTTGCTTTGGATATCCGAGTCTCCAAAGTTTGAAGGGGGGGGAAATTGGGTTATTAGGGATTTGGAACTTTTGAAAAAGTCTATTAATGATACTGTAGCAGTACTGTAACTGCTGGCTTTCCACAATGGTCGAGATGCGACTACTCCGAGATTTTTAACTTTCTCCGCTGCCCTTTTTTTTCTTTCTTTTTTTTCCATGGTATGAGGTTTTCACGGTTCCCGAGATTCTTTGTTCCTGTGCCTGTTTTGCTCGATTTTACTTCAATCTCTGAGTAATGTAAGACAATTCAAGGCTTGAGTTGAATACCGGTAGGGCGATAGTGCCGCCACTTGAGGAAAGATCGATTAACTCCTCAGGGCCATTAGCCAAAAACACCACTGAGTGACCAAAGCTACCGTATATACTCTTATGAGCCTAATTTTTGAAGGTTGGAGGACTAACTACCGGTAGGGGATGGTTCAGGTCAACTACAAATCAACATCCGAACATGCCCGGACCGACGTAAACCCAACAACTTTTTCCGAACAACCACAACCCCCACATTTGAATCTTCTGCAAAATGCCGGTATGCTCAATTCGCCACCCCCTAGAGCTTTAACAGGAGGGATTTTGAAAATATTGACTTGAGCAGGAGCCAGGTTGATTTTAAGTTTTGCATGGAAATGGCCGAATTAACGCCTGGTAATATCTTAGCGGTATTCTTCCTGGCAGCTATCGCCTGCTTAATAAGCGACCTTGGATTACGGTAACATAGGAGTAGTATTGGAAGGTAAGTGCGTTGCTGAAGGAATGAAGGCATCTCGCAGGTCAAGGAGAAGGTTTACGGTAAATAGCTTAGCGGGACAGCTCGAAATTGAGAGATGCCCCCTAGTGATGCGGATCACGACTTCAAGGAAGCAAACGTCAACAACCCTGTGATTTTCGTGATGCACCCCCGATTACACTGCCTTGTTTCCGACGGCAGGGTGGACGAGATCTACGTTTGCGCAGAGGAAAGGAGATGTATTGGGTTAGATTCCGAAACTGGCAGCATGGTGGTACCATATCTGTTATGGATTCTCTATTTCCTTGCTTCCGATTCACGAAATTTATAGATCCCCCGCAGTACTCCGCAGATCCCCCAGCTTCGGATCCCCACAGGTCCCTACAGTGCTTGGGAGAAATTTTGCGGTCTGCTACTATCACCCGTAGTCTTGCTTCTCGGACTGTAAAAGGGTGCCTCACTTTGTCGGGCCCGTGCTCCTTGCTAAAATCTGCCATCCTCAAAAGCCGCAGGACCAGGCGGACTGCTAAAGGTCGGCCATCCAGCCCAGTCTAGTTGGCAGCCCCAGACCGCTACGGACACTGGGTTTCTCTTGGGAACGCAGGAAACAGCGTTTCCTCACAATGAAGGACATGGGGGAAGACAACGGTGGGGGGGGTGTTGTGTATGGGTCTATCAAAGCGGGCGACAGTTGGAGAATGGTGAGATATGATGGGATGTCTTAGATGAGGGAGAGGATGGAGATTTTATTTGATGCGATGGATCACGACAAAGAGAGGTAATATAAAAGGTTACTCCATTTTTGTAGATTTCTTGGATGTGGCACTGAATTAGGGAGGTGAATTGTAAAGCCGTGTTCGTAAAGCTCCTACACCACTCCTCGCACCTCGGGGACGGTGCCCATTAATATCAAGAGAGCAGCAAGGGCTCTTTAGGTAGTAGCTGTTTTCCGATACGCCTACTGGGACACTGTAAACTTGACCATCACAATTTGTTTGACTGAATGATGAGAACGAAAGGGTCAGTGAAAGCGTTTCGAAGGGCTGGTAGTAGGGCACTTTGAAGGGATACTGGTCGTGTCCACAGTCAAACATTTGGTCCCCTTCCTCCCCGCTCACATTCCGCATGACACAGTCGCGCCTCGCCCCAACAAACGCCAAAAGTTCAGGATCCGTGGTCCGATGATGAGGCTTTAGGAGAAATTCCGCGTGTCGTGGCGGGAACCGTTTGTGTGGAAGCCGGGGGGCTGGAATACCAGAGGGTTGGTTCGTGAATAGCGAAGTGTGAATGTGCAAGAAGCAACCACGGTGTTAAAACACTCGAGTATCATATATACTTGTAATACTTGTATGTTACTCACCAAGATCGGGTGCATGTCCCAGACTTAGGCCAATATCATACGAGCGCTAGTCTACACCAACACACGCAATCGCTACACCACCCATTCATTGCCTGTGAGAACCGCACTCGCTTCTCATAACCTCACCTCTCGACATCGCTGGAGATTTATCAATCACGTGACGATAAGGTGTTGCCAAGACTTATCAATTTCCCCCCCCCCACTACGGTGCAAGTACTGTAAAGTACAGACCGGCACCGAGCAAAAAAAAAAAAAAAAAAAAAACCTTTCCGTCCTCATCACAACTTTAAACTTGACTTCACTTTCACTCCTTCACTTCACCCCTTCCCATCCCAACAACCATACCTGAGATAAACAAGACCAACACAAGAGCCCCCCGCAAGCGATCCTTTTTTTCCCTTTTTTCATTTTCCCTTTACCCCTCCTTCCTTCCTTCCTTCCTTCTCCAACAATAAAAACCCAAAACCCAAAAAATGCGACAATCCAACTTAGTAGACCACTCCCGGGACCCCTGCCCGTGGGTAGTTCTCAGCGACTTTGGCGGCGCCTTTGCCATGGGTGTACTTCCCCCCCCCCACTTCTCCCTCCCTCCCAAGCATTCCTACATACATGCATACACTAACAGTTAACCGATCAACCAGGCCGTCGGCGGCGCAATCTGGCACGGCGTGAAAGGCTTCAAGAACTCGCCCAGCGGTGAGCGCTCGATTGGGGCGCTCACGTCGATAAAAGCGCGCGCGCCCGTCCTCGGCGGCAACTTTGGCGTCTGGGGCGGCCTGTTCTCCTCTTTCGATTGCGCCGTCAAGGGCGTACGGCAGAAGGAGGACCCCTACAACGCCATCATCGCCGGATTCTTCACCGGCGGGGCACTCGCGGTTCGCGGCGGCGTCAAGGCAGCTAGGAATAGCGCTATTGGGTGCGCGTGCTTGTTGGCGGTTATCGAGGGGGTCGGCATCGGGTTGAATAGGGTTACAGCTGGGGGGAGTAGGCCGCAGAATCCTGGGGTGAGTCTTGCTCTTCTTTCTTTCTTCTTTTTTTTCCGCGTGGGCTCTGAGCTGATTTTTGGTAGCTGCCGAGTGAGAGTTCGACGGAGGCATTACCGGCTTGAGTCTGTAATTGGGGGTTGTTACTCGTTTTTTCTATTCGTCCGTCTACTCTACTCTACTGTACATTATTCTACTTAGTTGATTGGCTTCGTTGCTTGGGGAATTTCTTTATTATTTTTGTTTTTTCCCTTCCTTTATCATTTCCCGAACGTCTCTGTGGGTTTGAGCACAATAGCGATGAGGTGGTAGAAAAGCCGTCTTTTTTTCTTTTTTCTTCTTCTCTTGTTCTGTTGGCTACTTACATGGTGGTGATGGTGGTAAAAAGGTAAACTGTGACATTATTATATCATTCAAGTATGATCCGATGCACTACCACATATTTACTAACATCATCGCTATCGTTATCATCATCACTATCATCACGCATAGTCTATCTATCGAGCATAATAGTACTATTATGGTACTCGGTAGCACTAGTATGATACCTGTCTTGACCCAATCCCGACAATTCGAATCACCGTATCGTTAGAACCTGACCCGCTCCGCCAACTTTTCTACTATACCGTATGTATATAGAATACGGTGCTTTGGCTTACCCTCAGCCAACCACATCCACCCCGCCAGTATCACAACAAATCACTCGTAAAAATCTGTGACAAACTATCTTCCATTTGTGGTAAAAAAAAAAAAAGACAGCGCCACTTCACTAATTTGCCCACCGCCGACATCACTATCAGCCACCACCACCACCAATGCACACCCTCCTCCAACCGGCCCAATCAATCAATCAACGGATTTGTCAACCCCCCTCCTTTCCCAAAAACTATATTACAACCCCCGCCTTCCTAATCAATACGCACAAAAGAAAAAGATTGCGATCCGCCAAACAGCCCTCCAAATCACTCTGCAAAGCCTTGATAAACACAGTGAAAAAAATAAATAAATAAACGAAAACGAAAGGAAAGGGTTGATTGCTTGGCCGGGCGGACAGATGGATGGGGGGGGGGGGAACAGTAGAGCAGTTTGGAGGAAAAGAGGTACAATGAAGTAGATGGGGTATATAATGCAAAACTAACTTCTGGGAATCGCAAAATGAAAAAACATCCAAACCACCTACCTACCACCCCACACGCCGATTTTCTTGTGGGAGAAAGCAAATGAGGTATAAGTTGATATGGAGAGCGATAGGGAACTGAGGATATATATATATAAAAAGGTTGAAAACGAACTTTGCTCCAGCAACCAGCTAACGAAAACATCAATACACCCGTTAAGTTGTGAAAAGTAAGAAAAGCGAGAGAGAGAAAAGCCCCAATGACATTATAAAAAACCGCTAGGAAAAAAAAAAGAAAAAGCCTTTTATGAAAATTTCACAAGCTCTGAATTCGATCGTTCCAGTAATGGATGGCTCTTGATATGACGGAGAAACGAAGAGGATAGGGCAAAGAGGCAAGGAGAGAGAAAACAACGAAGAGTCGTTTCTTGAGTCGATTTTCTTGTATCAAAGATCCACAGCTAGGGAAAAGGAAAAAGGTCTGTGAGAAGAAATTTAGCATATGACGCAACAGCACAAGCTTTTCTTCTTTTTCTTGTCCCTGCCACCCTCCACGTCGTTCGGCTGCAGTTGCATCTGTTGGATTTTGGGTACCGTGTTTGACCCCGATGCTCCGTTGACCTGCGGGTAGCCACCAGGTTAGCTTCGAAGACAAATCCAAAGTGCTCCAAACGTTACATCCCCAAAAGGTGCTATTAATGTGAAATTGTATTGGTGTTTCTCCCGAGAGAATCTAAAAACAACCTAGAGAATAACCTTCCCTTCTAATACCCCCCAAACCAGCATCAAAAGCAAAAAGTAGAATAACAAATTTGCACTCACCGTAGGCACTGTCCTGTACCCAGCATCTGACTTTGGCTTCCCCACTGGCAGCTTGGGTTGAAGGGCCGGGCTCTTTAATGGCCACTCAGGTTCATCCGTTTCTCCTGTCTTCCCCTTCTCCTTATCGAGATTTGGATCTGAGGGAACCTTAAGAGGTCTGAGCTCGCGGTCATAAACACTGGCATATGCGCCGTCTCTCTCCCACTGTTCCTGCTGCATACGCTTGGCGACAGTGGGTATAATCTGCTGATCCGGCGGCAAACTTGGATCCGGCTTATAACTTTGGAGAGACCAGGGAGGTGGGCCCTCGGGGTGATGCTTGCCCCCTGAGGCTTGTGATCCGGCGCCGCCTGCGTGTGTTGCGTGTGATGTAGACGTACCCGGGCGATTGTGAAGCTGAGGGTTAGAACGGGACCGGTCCTTCCGGAGCTGGGAAGGAGTTCGAGAGGTTCTCCGATTTCCAGGAGACATGGGTGATCGGTTAGGGTTCTTCGGATTAGACAAGGGGCCCGGTGTTGGGGTTGCTGGGTCATGGTCGTCGAGGAGAAATGCCGAACCAGCGGAATGGGAACGCTTGCGAGCACGACGGTAAGTACTTGAAAGGCTAGCTCTGTCATCCTCGGATCTATTGGGCGTGAGCGAGTTCCGCAAGAGAGGAGTGCTACGTTCTATGTAGCCTTGGGGTATGGGACAAGGTGAAGATTTCGGGACCGGTATCCGGGAATAAGAAGGATGCCTACGAAACTGGCGAGAAGGCATTGCTTGGATCGGGGTGTTGTCTGCAGCCTGCTCCTCTGGTGTTCTAAAATCGAAGCTAAATCCCTCAGGATCGTATAGTTGTTCCGACCGATCTTCCATGGATGACGGAGAAACGACTCGCTGCTTCTTTCCATCTCTGAATGATTCATCCTCTTCCCTCATATATGTCCCATTACTTGATGCCCTTGAGCGGATACCCGCCTGTTGGAGTTCCTGGTCCTCAATCTTGGCCAATTTGTCCCTATCTATCCACCTTGAAGTGTCCGCCTCATCCTTGCCCTTAGCTTTGATCCCACTTCCTGAACCAACAGCTTCTATTTCGGCAAGTTTATCGCTGTGAATCCAGTTAGAAGAATCTGCTTCCACCTCGTCCACCGCAGGGTCGCCGTTGCCGTTCACAAAGCTAGGGTGTCCTTCCCCGGAGCTACTCCGTCCATATGAACCAGCACTCATACCACTGACAGTTGAGAGTCTCCCTCCGTACAAATCGAAAACCGAATCACCGTCATGGTTTGAGGAAACAGTGGAGTCCTGACGTTGTAGCATCGGGGCCCGAGGTGCAGCTAGATATTCCGGAGACGCCGATCTATTACGGTCGGAAGTCCGAACTGCGCTGTGGGCGTGGTAGTTTTCATCTCCTAGGGAGTACTGGTATTCTTGCTGAGGGCTGTACACATTTGGGGTGGTTGGTGTAATTGTTGCCATCGGTGCGACATTCTTGGTATGTTGCACGTGATGAAGCTCTTTCGATGTCCGACCTTCCGCAGCGCTACGATGAAGCATTGAAGTGTTTGGATGATGTTCCCGTAGAGTAGGATCTGGAGTATCGGTCTATGAATAAGAAAGTTAGTCGAGGCTCAGCGTCAGACATGGATTGAGCGACGCGTCGACACGCAGGTGCAGCAGCCCTTTCTTTTGTTCTCTTACCCCGTCTATGGGAACACTGAAGTTCCAGTCTCCCCCAGTTGACCTGCCATGAGATGAGGAAGGCGGTGTAAGGGCGGCAGTAGATACCGCCGCCATATTGCTGCTGAATTTCAAAAAGGGTTCGCGGAGAAAATAGAAGGGAGGTGACGGGACGGCGTGGGGGGAGGCTGGAAGGACCGATTTCTGCTGACTATATCATCGGCTAGAACACTAGATAGAAGAACTGGTGGAACAAACGAAAGGAAGTGCAACAAAAAAAAAAAGGGAAAAAAGTAAATAAAAGGAAAGGAAAGAAAAGAGGGAGAGGCGGACGCGGAGAGGAGGCGGAAGGATGAGAATTGGATAGCCCCGGATGAAGCTGTCGAGTGGAACGGTGGGCGTAGCGGGATCTCAACGGGTGGTCGGTGCAACACCTTTGAAGGGATTATACGAGAGAAAAGAGAAGTGGAAACACCGGCGACCACACAAAATCTATGGTGGGTGATGCGGAGTCAAGGGTGCGGGGCGTGAGTTGAAGTGAAAAAAAAAGGGAGAAGAAAAGAAAGAAAAAAAGACCAAGAAAATGGAGTGAACGAGTGAAGAGAATTCAAACGAGAGGCGACGAAACAGATTCCAATTAGGTGAATAGGTGATAGTGACAACAGCCAGTCGGTCCCTAGCTCTAGTCGAGTCAAGTGGGGGGGGCTTTTTTTCCCTCTTCAGGGAGGATCCCTAGGGTGAGGATGTTGTTCGTTTAGGGGAGGGAAGAGGCGAACCAGCAGCGACAATAGGATGAGAAGAGGCAGATGCAGTAGCAAGATGCGGGTTCTCCACAGTCTTCGAACGCGCTTTCTCTATCGCTCGTTCTTTTCCCTTTTCTTTCTTTCCTTTTTTTCTCTTCCTTCCCCTCCCTCACTTATCACCCTCTCCTCGCTCTCTGGCCACACCCTCTAGTGCGGATAGTCAAATCGAGAAAAGAGATCAGGACGTAGGATTCACACTAGACGCCGAAATGATAGTTCAACCCAGTGATCTCTGTGGGCGAATTGCAGGTTTGGGGCAACGATGCGAAGAGGCCGGAGGAACGGATTGGAGGAAAGGGTTCAGCTGCAGCGACAGCCAAGAAAGGAGTGAAGCTCTCTTGCTGGTGGATGGGGCCGTGGCTACCACATCCTGGCTTGTTCGAGTGTCTTTGACTGCCGCACCGGTATTCCGCTGAGTCGGCTCTGTTGGTCCCAAATTTCACCAATCGATGCTGTCCCCTTGTGTGACCATCTGAAGCTACCGGTATTCAGCCAATACCTTGACTGCTGTCAGGGATCCTGCTTACTTAATTCAAGGGAAAACACGAACATCCGTGCACAAACTCTCGCACTGATTAGGAAAGTTTGAATAAAATGGGGGCGAAATCCAGGGATTCCATTCAATATTTCGAGATGATGCCCGCCAAAAGGAGTAGGGTACCGGTACGGTAGGGTGTACGAGTACCGTACTGTAAGCAGGATAACCGTCAACGTTTGGTTTCAGTTCAACGGCGTCAGCCTCATGACGGATTCTGGAGCTGTCGTGATTCCTCGAGGTTTTGATGGGATGAGCAGGGAATACCGGTACCGGAGCACCTCGTGATCGTGTCCTGGGAAAGGAGGAGGAGTGGTGAAGGAGTCGATGCCTACCCACCGTATCCCGTCTACTATCCCGAATCTTGTTCACTCTCATTCACTCGGCGGGCCCGCAATTTACTCGAGTTTGAATTTACACGCGGACCGTACACTAGGATACCGGTTAAGCGAATTTGACCCACTATATCGGAAGTTTTACTGTAAACGGCAATAAGCTACTTGTCCAGGTTTGTGTTGGGTTCATCGGGTGAATTTTTTTCCTTATCTCATTGTCACATAATACTTGTACTAGTACTTGTACTTGCAGTGGGCAACCCTGTGATAAATACCTGCACTATCATAAGAGTACCGGTCCGGTAGGATCAGTGGGTGCTCGCGCGAAGAACCAGTAATCCAGTATTATACCGGTAAGTCTAATAAGGGCTTTATGGGTACTAGTCGGAGAGTATAATATTATTGTTTTCGTTCCCGCAACACTGAAGAATCGGGTAAAGAGGTTGTTGACTTGACGGAGGATTGGGATTATATTGAAAACACCAAACTACGGATATGTCACCTTTAATTTGCCACTATGTTTCGTTTTCTAGGGAGATGCGACAGCCATAAATTTACCGGTGATGACTGAAGATCGAATCAATAGGAAGAAGAGTGAATTAAAACAAAACAGGAGGCTCTTTAATAAACACCACATATTTTTTTTCCGGCTCGCCTTCCTCCTCCCATCTGAATTTCCTGCACCAGTATGATATTGTACGTATCATACTCGAGCAGAGGGAGGAGGATTGTTCTGGAGTGTTTGTGGGTTAGGGCATAACCACCTGGCCGGTGGTTTGACTTAATTTAATTTTTTGGGAGAGAAGCAAATAGGAGAGGCAAGTTGTAGACACGCCTTGTCCGCAACTCCCTTCTACCCTATTCCACCGGCTCACATTCTCTCCTTTTCACCCTTCTCCACCCCACACACACATCAATTCCCGATTTCGTCAGGATCGAAACAAGGCTTCTTTTCTCTCTCGAAAACCACACAAGGCTCTGGCTCTGACTTCATCGATCATCATCCCCACACATCGGCCCTCTCGCGCAGTACACCGCATCAAACGTTTCCCGTGACGCTGCCTACATACCTGGCCACACAGAGATCACATTCGGAGCTCAGCCTATTATTTTTTGTCCAACAATTCGTCCCCGCATATTAGTCAAGCTGGCGCCCTCAGTACCCTACGCGGATTTTCTAAATCCTTATCTAGACCGGCTTTCTCCCTATTTTGGCAACCTGGACAGACTATTCACCGAACTTCAGCTCTCACTCTCTCCTCATTCCACGCCCAGATCCTTACCCGATATCCTACCACGCTTGTTAGTCTCGCTCGGCCTTTTCTCTACCATCATATTCATGCGTCGCTTTTTCGGCCGCCCGCAGGGTCCTCCCGAGGAGGCCTACCTCGTCACAGACCGTGAGGTTCACAAGGGCCCCCTGATATCCGGTAATGAAAATCCAGATCCTGATAGGAGCGATGACTACGTTATGATCAAGCATGGGATGAAGGAGTACATGGTCTCTTACCCTGTCGGTACCATTACTTCGGGGATCGTTACTACTGGAGCGGTTCGCGATCAATGTGTGAGACTTACTGGCGTGGAGCCCGACAGGGTGAGTCTTTCTTGTGGAGGAAAAGTTCTCAGGGATGATGCGGCTCCCTTGATATCTCTCGGAATCGGACATGCTGCTAGGATTCTCTGTGTTGCATCGAAAGCTACATCGGCTCCCCCTGCCGGTAGTGAGCCGGCGGTTGCCGTGGACTCCGTTGATGGTGCTCCTCCTTCCAAGAGCAAAAAGAAGAGGAGCAAGAAGAAGACACGCCCTGCGTCACCTCTCCCGCCCTCACCAACTCCGTCTCCCCAGCCAGAGGTCAAGAGACTCCCTCTGACGCCGTTCCAACAAATCGAAGCGGTCTGGGAGGGGATTGTCGCAGACATTCATCCGTTGGTAAACAATTTCCTCCAAAGCCCCCCGGCAGATGTGGATAAGAGAGAGGAAACACATAGGAGGTTAACAGAGACTATGATGGGTGAGCTTCTGAAGTTAGATTCTGTGGAGAGCGGCGAGCCGGAGGTCAGGGCTAGGCGCAAGGAGGTTGTTCGGCAGATTCAGGGAACATTTGATAGTTTGGATGCGCTACTGAAGTCGGCATAGAACGCGCCAGTGGAGTCACTGCGACGGGTGGGCAGTTTTGCCACAAGGTTCCGGAATCGGCATGCCGTTTTTCATTCTTACACTTTTACCTTCATAGTTTTACTTTAC
Source organism: Tuber melanosporum (assembly GCF_000151645.1). Lineage (NCBI taxonomy): Eukaryota > Fungi > Ascomycota > Pezizomycetes > Pezizales > Tuberaceae > Tuber > Tuber melanosporum. Next base: position 568,925 of record NW_003299090.1, on the reverse strand, counting down.
TAGGGCTTGCTTTGTTTTCTGGCTGATACTTTTCTCTTTTTTCCTTTCTTTGCTATTGCTTTCACCTTTTGTTGGACGATACCGGTATCAATAGAGGGAATGGGGGGCACAGGTGTAAATTTCTCAATTGATCAGAGAGGTGGGAATGTATTAATTATATAACAGTACAGTTAATAGGCATGGCAAACAAGAGAGAATTCAGTGATCTAGATATTCGTATCATGTGCGAGTAGGCTATGATAGTCTGCGACATCGCACCCGCACTGTGCTGTACTCGTCCCACCGTGCACTCGCATTCGCAGTGTTCTCGTAACACCTCAAGTACCACGCCAACCCCGACCCTAGATAGAAAGGCAGGGACGACTCTTTTTCGGGAAATCTTTTTTAATCTGGTAATGTCGGGTTCCGTGGAGGATATTCACATTTTCCCCTAGTAAATAGCTTCTGCAATTCTCCGGTGGAAGACTGCCAAGACTTTGTGATACATCAAGTGTTCCAAGAACTTTGCCGACACGGGTGTTACCGGCTTGAGTGCCCGAGTATCATACCCAGTTGGCTATGTGTGAGGCTCAATCGTATGATGTACGCCAAGGCCCCACGATGTTTTTCACGTCCCACCTCATCCCGCCTTTCTTGCGTCTTGACTGGGCCAGAACCACATTCATTCACCCACCCACATACCTCTGCCGGCAATGTTTGCAGCCCGCCTTCTCCCCCGCCGTCTCTGCCGGCCGGTCCAGGCTACCCTCCGCCAAACCCGTGCACTAACCCTCCCGCAGCCCACACCGCGCCGTCCACCCCCCTTCCACAGGCCCCCATCCCCCAGCCGCGAGGAACTCCATGCCACCAAGCACCGCCAAACAATCCTTACCATTGGTGCAGTGACATCAATGATAGCGCTCTACGTCCTAGCAAAACAATCCCCCCAACAGTCGCTAGACTCCCTCCCTCACCCCCCTATACAACCCGGCGCCCCGGTGATACTGACAACGGACGAGGAGAAGCGTGCAGGGGTAGAACTAGTCCCCTCCGGAACCACCAGTGTGCCGGACTTTCCTAAGCATTTGGAGATCGAGGATAAAGAGTACACACTGGTAGGACTGGGTATTCGCACGGTCAGTTTTTTGGGGATTCAAGTGTACGTGGTGGGGTTGTACGTGTTGACGTCAGACCTACCTGCCCTATCAACATACCTCCTCCAATATGCTGCCCCTAGCGGGGCCACTAGCACTATCGCCTCCGAAAGAGACTCTCTCCGCGCGCTCCTCCTCTCGCCAGAACACAGCGAACGAATCTTCACCACGCTCCTGAAAAATTCTCACATCTCCACCGCTTTGCGGATAGTTCCTACCCGAAACACTGACTTCTCGCACCTCCGCGACGGGTGGGTCCGCAGTATTACCGCCCGGGCCAAGCAGGGTGGTGTGTACGAGGATCCCGGGTGGGCTGCTGCATTAGATGAGTTCAAGCGGCTGTTTGGCGGGCGTGGAAGCGTGCCGAAGAAGAAGACTTTGTTATTGGTTAGGAATGGAGAGGGGAGGATGACGTGCTGGTATGATCCGCAGGGGAGGGGGGACGGGAAGCTGGGAAGCGGGACCATGATGCTGGGGGATATTCGGGATTACAGGGTTGGGTTAGCACTTTGGTTGGGCTATCTTGCTGGGGAGAAGGTTGCTAGTGTTCCTGCCAGGGAGAGTATGGTGGAGGGGCTGGTGGAATTGGTGGGGAGGCCGGTAGGGAGTGTGGTTTAGGATTGGTTGTCGTACCCAATTAATTGGGCGAGAAGTGTAATTGAGTTAGATGGTTGGTCGGGTGTGGTGGTGGGTCGAGAATGTTGGTATCACTCTATCGGGTTCCCTTCCCCCCCTCTTTTTTTCTGATTAGAGGGGAAAAAAAAGGGTGATTGTTGTGACATTGTTTGTTCATTCAATAAATTTATTATCCTTGTTACGCCGACCCGGCCTCAACAAGCTCAGAAGTCTTCGGGACTACTTGAAAGTGTTGAAACATACTTCTCGCACTACTGCAGTGTTACTCCTACTACTGATACTTTCTCCTTGCATTAAACCTGTTGGCACATCTAGACCTCCTGGACTATTGAAGATACCTCCTTGCCTTTCTCACACACCGCTTTTCTCTATTATTATTATTGTTCGCTCAAGCTATTTGTCTTGCTCTAAAACAGTCTTGCTCTAAAACAGTAGATAGTCAGGGTCTTCAGCTCTTCCCTTTGAAAGTGTTAAGCATTCAAGTTTCTCAAGCAATCGATCACTTCTTCATATCTCATATCATCGTTCTATCCAACATTTCTCACAACAGAAAGAATTATTCTCTCACGAGTGACAACACATGATTCGAGCGAGTGCACCAGATGAACCCGGTACTCATAATAAAAATTAATCATAATAATTAATAATATTAGATCCTATCCCATGCCTACAGGGTGATACATGCCAATACTCTCTCCCCTGCTCATACAGATTATATCCGAACAAACACACAGGCAAACGGGATCCATTCACATTAACTCTAACACTCTACCGCTCCCGTTCCCTTGGGTTGGGGAAGGACTAGAGTGGTGGTCCTGATATATATTCCGGAAGCATCACCGTATCACCGCACCGTCTCGCGCTCGGCTAAATCTGTGACCGTGATATTGATATCGATGCGGAATATTCTGTCAGACCGTTTACGCAAGCTCGTCAATGTAGTTGTGGCTTTCAGCTTGTAACGGGTATCAGAGGTCGGACTAGTCTTCGCTGCTATTGGTGACATGGATGGGGGATGGGGAGGCTTTTGCATCATAATAATAATATTATTATTATCATGGGAGGGGGGGTGGATGCCGAGAGTTTGTTCGGGTGGGGGGCATGGGTTTGGAGTTCGGGCTGTGGTGTCGGTATTGGTAGGGTGTGTGGATATTGTTTCGGTCGGACGGAAGAAGATACAGCACGCGAATCGTCAGTTCTCTTCCTTCGAAGCGTGAATTGTCAATGTGGCAACATACCCCTTTACGGTAGTTCCCATCGTTGGCTAGCTCCTGTCCCCCGTCCAGTAATTCACCACCGAGTGATACACTGTGCTTCCCCTCCCCAATTCAGTCAATTTTTCGAAAGATGAAAACGTGTTCGGCCATAGAGCAATGAAAGTTTCGCATCCCGTCCGCTCTGCGGTAAACAAGCGTTGCATCGCCCGGTTAGTATTACGGTGGGTGACCACGTGAGAATACCGGGTGCTGAACTCCCCTGGCTTCATTTTTTTGGGCAGGAGGTGGTATGGCTGGGGTTGGTGTTAAGTATTGGAGTTTTCAATGGGGGGCTGCCGTGCGATACTGTGAAAGATATGATATCGTATTGAGGAAGATAGTGCGCAGTGACTTTTGAGTTGACTTGGGATCCTGGTTGGCATGGAAGCTTGAGTGTGTACTCTGTAATCGTGACGAGGGAATAAATGGACGGGGGGGGGATTGTTTTTGTATAATCTGCGTTGCATGTAGTAGGAATGAATACTGGTGCTTGCATTGCGCAGTCATTACCCTTTCCCGACCGTGGATCGTAGGTTTCTGTACGTGGGTACCCCTTCTGTAGCAAATATCTCGGCAAGCATGGGCATGAATGCTATGTTTCCTATCCTCTACGGGTGTGCGAGCCGAAGCCTTTCCCGGCATCATACGAAGAAAGAAAAATGGGTGGCGAAAGATTTTTGAGGGGGGTGAAAAAGGGTTCATTCCCTCCTTTAAATGCTCTTGGTTATTTTGCGATATCATCTATACAAGTGCATACCCCCCCCCCTAGTCTGTTACGGAGAAGAGGTAAGCAGAGGGGAGTTCACAATCGAATATCAAATTCTCATTCGAGAGGGCCATCAAGATCTTGGTGAACTTGAGGAAAATGAATCGGGTCTCTAGATATCCGAGACATGTCGGGAAGGGCGTATGAACCCCTTTGGTAATTTCCGGACTATTAAGATCTCTTATCACACTAGGAAAACTAACGTGTTGGCGTCACGGAGCTGTTTGAGGGTGTACTCGTACACGAAGTGATGTTTTTCCTTTTCCCTTAATGATATACTGGACTTCCTGGGTCCTACTCTGTCGGATTCTGGGCGGGGTGGACTGAGCTCATTTCGTCGCTCGGGTTGTTTATATACGGACCTAACATTTTAGAGGTGGCAGGGAATAATGGGGGGATAGTGGGTAGTCCTATGGTATGCTGAATCGGGATTGTTTTGACGGGATGTTATTCTCAGCCCTCGTGTTCGTTGCCAACCCCTCCCTATGTCACCTGCATTGTTTCGCAGGCAGCATCACAGGGCGTGCTTGGTATCTCCCTCTTTCTCTGCATATGAAAAAGGAAACGAGTGAAATCCCCTTTTGCCTTATGGTATTGTATTATAGTGTATTATGTCTCCTTCGAGAAGGTTGTCGATCGCATATATGCATTACCTCAAGAACTGGAATAATTGAGAATGACGCTGAGACGTCCATAATTTCCTCCTTTGGGTTAAGGGGAGAAGCAAAGCGAAAATATTCTCCTTCAGCCCTTAGTTGAGACAAAAGGAAAACAATATTATAACAGACTTTACCAGGAGCGGGGGTAACTCCAACGTCTTAGCGAGATTCTCTATTATTCCGGTTCGTAAGGCATTATTATCAGCCAACTTTAAGCACTTCAGAAAAAAAAAAACATCAACCCCCCCTTGCCCCTGCCAAGGGGTCCTGGGGGAGAGCATCGTACACGCCGAATAACTCTGTCTGGGGCGCCCAAGTATAGGGTTGGAAAAGGACCAAAAAAACAACCCATCCAGAAACTCCGTTAAGGGATACCTAGAGTATATATTGAAGAACTGCTTTCGGGTGAGGGAAAAGGGGAAAAGGGAATAAGAGGATAAGACCTCTACAATAACACCGAAAGGGAGTATCAAATCAGAGCTGTGCATAATGGAAATGGAGAGGTGGGAGAATGCTCAAGATAGTGCCGGAAGGGGGGTCAGGGTGGCAATTGCGCAATCTGGGGAGGGGAGACTGAGGTAGGCACAAGGAGATGGTCGATTGGCTGGGGAATTTGCCGCTGGGCGGGTGGCGGGTTTACTATACCGTGGGGTTGGTGCGGGTTGCCGCACCGAGTGGTGTATGGCCGCTCCAACTGACTGAGCTGGAGTTGACAACGGCATAGCTTAGTAGAGAGCCTTCACAACTCCATGGTGGTCCGCAGAAGCTCGGAAGAGTGGCGTTTGGCAATACTAATCGGTTGAGTTGGGGTTGACATAAGTGTGGCTTAGTAGGGCCCTTACCACTCATTTATGGCCATTCGCACAATCCTGGAAGAGAAGTGTTTTGCTAGTCGGATCTGCTAGGTTGGGGTTGACATCGGCGCGGCTTGGAAGAGTGATGTTCGGTCATACAGATCTGGTAAGTTGGGGTTGACATCGGCGTAGCTTAGTAAGGTCCTTACGGCTCCTTCATGACCATTAAATTTTGTAGGAGTTTCGAGGTGTAAAGTCACCACAATCTGGCGAGTTGAGGTTGACATCAGCGCGGCTCAGAAGGATCCTTACGACTCCTGCATGGTTCAAGTTGGCGGTCACGTGTTTCTCGCACTGCCCTACTGAGCTGGGCAAAAGCGTTGTGGAAACTCAATCCTGTGTCCAATCTGATTGGTCAAGCCACAGGGGAACGGCAAATTCCCGTAAAATGTAGCGTCTCCCCAGACCGTAAACGCGCATTTTGTCAATAGAGAGTTTGCGCAGACAGACACGGGCGCCGTGTACCGTGTTTAGGTGGAGAGGAAGTTAGGACAGAAGCCAAGCATACGGGAATAACTTCCCGGAGAAATATTTTAACGTTGTGCTTTTATCTTCATCCTAAATTGGCCTAAAGCCTTCCGGATGGATTTTGTTTTGATCGGGATAGCCAATAGAGTATCTGCATGTAGATATAGATTGCTTGTTTACCTAGTCTCCTCAAGAAAAAAATTAGACGCTGTCTGGGATATGATATCTGATGAGGCCACCGCAGTATGTTCGCAACCTAAAATTACGAATCCTTTCCCACCTCCAGCCGAAAGCGCTGCAACCCTGAAAGGGCGGACGAAGCGCAAGCAGTGACTGAAGTTTTACACGCAAAACGCCTGAATCATCAAAAACACTGCGCTGAGGAAAAGACTATAGTGAGAAACCGCCAGCACTGAGGTCTCGGGTGGGCTTGCTAGTGGTGCGTATGATACCGCAACCCGCTCACAAGTGGGGGAAATGAGAACTCCAGCGTGACGTTAAAGGCGTCACAATATTTTCCAACCCCCCCCCCCCCCGCGACCCGCCAAGGGCAGACCTGAAGCGTCAATGTATGATAGTTGTAGTTTTCAGCTAGCAGAAATCGGGGCTCGGACTAGTCTTTACTGCTACCGATCTTGTTAGTGCATGGGGGTGGGAGGGGAAGGGGGGAAGGGGGGAAGGAATATTGTAGTCGGCTGGGTGGTTTCCAAGACTTTGTTCGAATGGGGGGCACGGGTTTGGAGTTCTGGGACGCGATGTTGGCTGAAGTTGTGTGCGATCAACTCACCAGCCTTCTCACCCCTCGGGGCTCGTGTTAGGCTTGGTAGATATTGTTTCGGCCGGGCACGAAAAAAAATACGACATGCTCGCTATCACATCACCCCGTTAATGGATCGGAACATGCGTGATAAAGCCTTTATCTCCTATAGTTGGCTAGCTCCTACCCCCCCCCCCGCTCAGAAATTACCTACCGAGTGATATACCATGCTTCCCCTCCCATAAGGTCAATTTTCCCAAAGGTGAAAATGTGTTCGGCCATGGAGCAATGAAAGTTTCGCATCCCGTCCGCTCTGCGGTAAACAAGCGTTGCATCGCCCGGTTAGTATTACGGTGGGTGACCACGTGAGAATCCCGGGTGCTGAACTCCCATAACTTTTTTTTTTTTGCTTGGGGGGTGTGGGTGTGGCGGGGTTGGTATTGAGGATTGGTGTTTTGCACGGGCGGTGGGGGATGCTGTGCGATACTGTGAGAGGTATGATATTATATTGAGGAACGCAGTGCGGAGTGGTTTTTGAGTTGATTTTGGATCCCGGTTGGTATGATAGCTTGAGTGAGTACTGTACAGTCGTGGAAAGGGAATGGCTGGGCGAAGAGGAATTGTTCGTGCATAATCTGTGTTGTATGTGGCAGTAATACTTGCGATTTCCTTGCGTAGTCACTACCCCTCGCGACCGTAGATCGTAGGGTTCCGTACGTGGGCGTCCTTTCCGCAGCAAATATCTCGGCAAGTATGGGCATAATATTATATACTATAATTTTTCCCTATCCTCTGCAAGCGCGAGCTAAAGCTTTCCCCAGTATAAGAAATGAAATGGGTGGCGAAAGGTTTTTGAGGAGGGAGTTGTATAAAAAAACGATCTATGCCCCCCCCCCCTAAATGCTCTTGGCTATCTTTATCAATGTCATCTGTACAAGCACATACTCCCCAGCCTGCTAAGTGGAAGAGGTGAACAAAGAGGACTTCACAATTGACGATCAAATATCCGAGGCATGTCGGGAAGGGCGTAAGACCCTCCTTTGGTAATTTCCAGACTATCAAGACCTCTCACCGGTGAGACCAACAAGTTAGCGTCACGGAACCGTTTGAGGGTCATGACGAAATTCTGTTTTCCCTTTCTCCTTAAGATGGGATATGAAGACTTTCGTAGGTCGATGTAGTAATGATGTTTTGTCCATAGCTTATTGTTTCATTGGGCGGCTGTGTGATCGACAGCGAGGAAATTGTATGATTCCCAGCTCGCCCGTGCAGTTCTAGTGGATTTCCCGATGTCGGTGGAGTGATTCTGAGAGATCTGCCTAGAGTGGGGGGGGGGTTTTGGGAGGGGCGCGACTTACTTTCTGACATTTGTTCTATCATTCCCGTTGTGGGTGGGTAAGTGGGTGGGTGGTGAAAGGTAGTGGCGGGGGAAATAAAATAAAAATTTGGTGGATGGGGAAACGCACTTTTATAGGCTTCTTGTATGATATGCGCTGGGAGGTGGAAAATCAGGAGCCAGATCCAAAAAATCTCTGACCTGATTTCGCTTCCGTGTCTGGTCCCCTAAGTTACTCTCCAACGGGACATACCGGAAGGGAAGGCGGAAAAGGCGGAATAAGGGAAGGGGAGAGCCAAGAATTGAAAATAAAATCAAAAATACGGTCAATAGATATCTTCGACTTTGTGGAAAATACGGAAGTAGTCTTCCTGTAGGATCTTAAATATGCCTGGGGGCGGGAGATGGGATTTTGGGCGCGGGGCCAGCTAGATGACATTGTGGAGGAAATTATTTTCGACTCTCTTTGCATGTCAAGGGGCGCGCTCTGAGTGGGGTGCGGGGTTTGTGAAGGGAAGAGATGGGGGGGGAAAAAACAACAGCCCCAGTGGTTCGGGGTGCGCGAGATGGTTTTCTCGGGAGGTGCAGCGCTGATAGGGGGTTAGGGAGTTGAACAGGGGTGAAAACAGCTACTGGTCGTTCCGGACCAACGGTCGCTTGTTCGTGTTTCTGAATGTTCTTAAAAACTATAAAAGATGTATGATATCGGTAGGCTTATGATACTATTAATCCAGTCGGTTTTCAATTGGAAAGTGGCCGAGTGAGAACACATGAACATATCGACTCCCACCACCCCATCGATACAGCTGTAGAATACGGGTGGGAGTTTCCGGGAGAGCTTCTCTTAAATTTCCAGACTAGGCGAAGTCCGTGTCACTAAGGATCGGGTATCTTTTTGTGTGTTTTGCAGACACGGTTCAGTGTTTTGGTAGTTAACTTGGGGTGCGGGGAGCAGTTTATATACTTGAATTCCCGGGCCCTACTCTGCCAGATCCTCCACGGAGGGGATTAAATCCATTTCGTTGCTTGGATGGTTCGTTATCAACCCCTCCATATGTCAATTGCATTGCCTCGCAGGAAGCATGACAGGGCATACTTGATCTCTCCCTCTTTCCTTTCCCTGAATATGAAAAAGAAAACGAGTAAAATCCCCTTTTTCTTTATGGTATTGTAGATCACATATATACATTACCGTAAGAGCTAAAATAATTGGGAATGACTCTAGGATATCCGGAATTGCGCCCTTTGGATTAGGGGGAGAAGCACAGCTAAAGGATTCCCCTTTAGTTAGTTGAAACAAATGGAAAATATTATTATTATAACAGACCTCACTTGGGGGGTAACTCCAACGTCTTAGCGAGATTCTCAATTAGTCCGAGACTCATGCTATTGCTATCAACGAACTTTAAGCACTTCTAAATAAAAAACACCAACCCCCCTTTCCCCTGCCAGGATCCTAGGGGAGAGCATCGTACACGTCGAATAACTCTATCTGGGGCGCCTAAGAATAAGATTGGAAAAGGAGCAAAGAGCAACCCCTCCAGAAATTTTGTTAGGGGACACCGAGAGTATATGTTGAAGAACTGCTTTCGGGATAGGGAAAAAGGAATAAGAGGATAAGAGGATAAGAGAATAAGACCTCTGTAATAACACTAAAAGGGAGTATCGGATCGGAGCTGCGCATAATGAAAAATGGAGAGGTGAAGGAAGGCTCAAGATAGTGTCGGAAAGAGAGTGGTGATGGGAGGGGTGGTGGGGCTAGGGCCGTGATTGCGTAGTTTCTGGAGGGGAAATAAACACAAGGAGATGGTTGATGCGACTGAGGAATTTACCACCGAGCTCGTAGTTGAACTTGTAGTGTTGATGAAAGTAGCTGCACAGAGTGGTGTGTGGTTACGTTAGCTGGCTGAGTTGGAGTTGACATCGGCATGGCTTAGTAGAGACCTTACGGCTCCTCCACGACTGTATGTTCAAGCTCGGCATACCAATCAACTGAGTTGGGGTTACCATCGACATGGCGTAGTAGGACCCTTACCATTCCACAATGGCCATGTACTAAAGATACGGTGCTCGGCCAACCCGATCTGATGGGTTGAGATTGACATCGGCATGGCTAAGTAGGATCTTTACCACTCCCCTATGGCCATTTGTAGAAGCCTGACAGAGTGGTGTTTGGCCATACCGATTGGCCAAGTTGGGGTTGATATCGACGTGGCTTAGTAGGGCCCTTACCACTCCTTCATGGCCATTTCCAGAAGCCTGGAAGAGTGGTGTTCGTTTACCCAGGTCAGGTGAGTTGGGGTTGATATTTGCGTGGCTTAGTAGGGCCGTTACCACTCTTTCATGACCACTTTCAGAAGCTCGGAAGAGTGGTGTTTGGCCATACCGATTGGCCAAGTTGGGGTTGATATCGACGTGGCTTAGTAGGGCCCTTACTACTCCCTCATGGTCATATGTAGAAGCTCGGAAGAGTGGTGTTTGGCCATCCTGATCTGCTGAGTTGGGGTTGATATCAGCGCGGCGCAGTAGGATCCTTACTACTCCTTCATGGTCATATGTAGAAGCCTGACAAAGTGGTGTTTGACCATACTGATCTGCTGAGTTGGGGTTGACATCGGCACGGCTTAGTAGGATCCTTACTACTCCTTGATGGCCATTTGCAGAAGCCTGACAGAGTGGTGTTCGGTTACCTAGATCTGGTGAGTTGGGGTTGACCTCGGCGTGGCTTAGTAAAGTCCTTACGACTCCTTCATGGCCATTTAGAGAGGCTCGGAAGAGTGGTGTTTGGCCGTTCCGAGTTGCTGAGTTGGGGTTGACATCGGCGCGGTTTAGTAAGATCCTTACGGCTCCTTCATTCCCCTTTTGGGCAGCCAAAATCAAAGGCGTGCGGCCCCAGCCATCTGTTTGGTTCGAATTCGCCTCTTGTATGCTCAATTGTGCCTCCAAAAGCTCATTGATTCCAAAGTATACAATACGGTGCAATCCACTGAACTCCGCAGAGCCCCACCGCGGGTAGTGTGGGGCAGCTCCGTTTAATAACAAGATATTTGCAGCTGCATGCTGTGGGTATTGGTCCAGAATTCCAAGTGCGAGATGCCTCACAGGCGCTGTAAGCTCTCTCCGAGCGTGAGCTCCCCAGTGGCAGGAGGCATAGGCAAGAAGCGGGAATCCAGGTGGGGCAGTTTGGAGATTAGTTGGGAGCTCCCGAACTGATTGAATGCCTAGATAACTCAAGCAAACTTTGGCGATAGTGGCATGGGGATTCTGAAATATATTGTTCTGATGGCTGCATATATATTCCTGTAAAGTAGCATGTACTAAGCGGACAGTTGATGATGCGTGGTCGATAGCGACAAGCCCCAGACAGGATGCTACAATAGTCTCTATCGGAGGGACCATTTCAATATCGATATTCGGAGACCCAACTTCTATCGCCAGAGCGTGGCATAGCTCATCGACGAGCAAAGGCCGTTCTGCCAATGAAATCCACATCAAGGCTGAAATTCCAAATCTCGCGGAGGCTCCACGCTGCCCAGCTATTCTCTCTAGAGTAGCTGTGTAGGCGTCCCCCAAGCCATTCGTCATCTCACGGAGCTTCTTTCTTCTTCCACCTATTGTAATCTCTCCTAATATCGAATCAATCTGCAATGTGACTAGAAGGAATCTCCAATCTATCCTTAGCTATGGAATTCAAAGGCACTTCTTGCGCCATACTTACATCTCCGAAGATTCTTTAAGAATCTTTGCCACAATTTCCGACCTGAGGCCGTCGTCCATCGCGGTAGGATGTGGATCGGTATTTAGCTTTTCAACCAAGTACCCTTCGATGTCACTAAAGAGAGGTTGTAAAGTGATGGTGGCTATATCTAGCGGGATAGTGGCTTCTAGATCTGATTGGATATGGGGCCTCGAGGTAAGAAAAATTCTAGTATTCGGTGATTTCTCCAAGACCTGGCGCAGAGAGGATAGAAAGCCAGGTCTATACTCTGATACAAACTCATCCAGCGCATCGACACAGATGAATACTTGGTGGAAGCGTTCCAACACTACCGGAAATAGTTCAATTATCTTCGCAAGCCCCGGTGCCCGTCCTCCGAGCTGAGTCTTCGCCGCTCGGAATGCTTGCGTGATCGCATATGGAATTTCCGGTAACCCGGTCACAAACTGCCTCAGGAGGCTCCCAATCATAACTTCCGCCGTTTGGTCCTTCTGGCCTCGGTAATCGCAGTATAGGCAACCAACTGCAACATGCGGTCCGGCAATCTCATCGCATAGCGTATCTATGACTAAGGAGCTGTTGCTGGGTAAGTAGTGATTTGAGTATCTACGGGGTTATAAACCTTACCAAATGAAAGTCTTTCCTGCTCCTGGAACCCCATGACAAGACAGAATCCTACTGACCGGCTGACCCTCCCCACCTCGCCGCCATGCTTGAAATTCACTACTCCGCAGCACCCACTCTCCCACACCTTTGAAACGAGTACGAGCCACATCACTGTGCCTCTTCCATGACTCCAATGGCGATATCCATGACAGAATCCGCGATTCTTCATCAGAGAAAGCTGTGTAATTGTTGGTAGTGATGTTCGAGTTTGTGATATTAAAACTAGCGTTGTTATTGCTGAATGGGTTCCGGTTGTAGCTGCCCATGGTTTTTGAATGGAGGGTGGTGGTATCTGGGATGATCTCTCCGTTTTAAGGCAATATTACACCGAAAGGTACAGTACAGGAGGGATATTGGCGAAGTTAGTCAGGCTCTCGCAGGAGGGTTGCGTCTAGATAGAGGAACGTTGCCGCCTGGTGCTCCCCGGTTCCCGTGACGAGCTCCTTGTGCTACCAAACTCAGCCGCGAAAAAGTATGGCGAAAGCTCGATACTCTGTCCAATCCGATTGGTCAAGCCACCAATGGAAAGCAAATCCTTATTCCATGTGGCCTCGCCTGAGCTGCATGCGCACCTCGTGTCAATATACTCGAGTAGGCACTGTACCTCTCGGTTCCCCCACCACATCGTCGTGGCCATATGTATTTTGAGGGCAATCCCGCTTCGGGCCCCCCTGGCATGGACGCTTGACTCTAGGGAGTTGCATGCGGAAGGGGGTCTAGAGGTTTTTTGCAGTACTGTATGGGATGTTATTCTACATAGAGAAGTCTGTTCTTGAATATTTCACACTATGGAAGAGTTTGGACCTTCCCGGTGACCTGGGGTCGCCATAACATATTTCCCCCCCTCCCCCGACGTGGTTTTTCCGTAATACGGTACCTGCTGCTGCGGATTTCTGGGTAGAATATATGGTAGGTGGCACTACATGGGTAGCGTGTTGGCACTTGTTAGGTGCTATCAAGTGCTTGGATTATAAAGGTCTGGGGATATTAATATTACTAACTCCAAAAGGCGTTGGGTGACGATTGCCAGAGTTTGGGTCACAAAATCGACTCAACTCTCGATCATAATCGCACCCGTTTCAAATATCTCTATTAGGTCATGCTGCTTACTGCCCTAGAAATGTGCAAACTAGTCGGATAAGGTCAGCCCGCGGTGTATGGATACTATACCGTATTTAGGTGAAGAAAAGGTCAGGGCAGAAACGAAACATGCGGGAATACTGTCTTTCCAAAAAAAATTAAGGCCCTGCTCGGCTTGCCACAAAAATTGCAATTTTTCCACTTTGATAGGATTTTTTCTGTGATCTAGATATATTTAAATTGGGCCGTGCTCGGCTTGCCACAAAAATTGTATCTCAATTTTTTTAAATTGTGAATTTTATCAGATGTAAATAGGATATAGGGTCATATGAAAGGGTTTCTACAAAGATAATATACAATTGGAATACTGTAGTAGATACAACTTGAAATTAATTTCATATATGCTATTCTGAGTCCACCAATCTTTATCAAATAATTTCAAGCAATCAGAGAGAGGAAAACTGCAGTTGAGAGGTGAAATTGCCGGTTCATAAGAAGAAATAAATGATAGGCAGTCACTCTGTGAAGAACAAATAATATAATTACTAGAAAGGTTGTGTCAATTAGGTAAACACCCTATATAAAATAAGTGTTTAGAACTACGGTAACATAAGAATCTAAAAAATCCTAGTAGTTACCGAGCACCAATTTTTCTATTTCACAATATATCCTATTTTCAACTTTTATTGTGATTTTTTTAAATTGGTACAAGCCGAGCAGGGCCTAAATCTTTTTTTAATATTGGGCTTTTATCTTTATACCCACTCGGCCTAAAGCCCTCCCAATGGATTTTGTTTTAGTCGGAATAGCCAACAAACTGCATACGAACTTGGACTACCATACCTCATCCGTACTGTCCTCTAAAAAAAAATATCTACATGCTGTCGGTCGGCGCTATCGTGATGATGCCACCGCCGTATGATACCACAACCCGTTCACAAATTGAAGAAATGAGAGCTCCAGCATATCATTAAAGACATCGCAATAAATTCCAAAAATTCACCGATCCGCCCAGGGCGGACCGGGAGCGTCAATTTAGTTGTAGTTTTCAACTAGCAAAAATCAGAGCTCAGACTAGTCTTCACTGCTACCGATCTTGCCCGTGCACAAGGATGGGGAGGAAAACAAGGATGGGGAGGAAAGGAAGGAAAGGGACAGAAGAGGGAAGGGGTGGGGCTGTATTTATAGTCGAAGAGGTGGACGCCAAGACTTGGTTCGGAGGGAGGGTGCGATGTGGAGGGGGGTTTGGGGTTTGGGTATTTGAGCGGGCGTCGTGTAGTCTATCGTCTACCGTGAATGTTCTATCATGGGTTGACTCAAAGCAAGGACGCAAGATCACACAATTCAGTAAAAAAAAAAATACCAGATAATCAATCACCATGTAAGTGTATCATCTCTCTACAGCAAGGCTCGACAAATTCGGGCGCCGGAAATGCTGACCGCTACTACGGTATTTTCCACAATTTCAGTATGATACCTAGGGAGTCCTGTAAGCTGGCCGATGTAACAGTCATACTGATATGGAATTCGGGTACAGTACCACCTGCTGGTTTCCTTAAGTCTCGAAATTGTCTACTAGTCCCCTGGCGTGTTTAACACCTAGGTCCCTCTTCTGGGTAGTCACCATTGGCCAATTGAAATTGTAATCCTCAAAGTTGTATGCACCCCTGGGTATGCATACTCAAGTTGTTGGAAACTAGTAGTGGCGGGCGTTTCTCATATCTGAGTTTGATGAGTCTTGTCGTAGAAATATGATACACTTTATGCCCTGATTCATTATCTAATATAGCTTTGGTTGAATCATGGTCTTGTGTCTTTGTTTTGGATAAACTATGTTTATTAGTAGTGAAAGTGTAGGTGTAGTATTGATAGTAGCGAAGTTATCTGGTGAAGTATGTGACAAGGGAATCCGCAGACTGGTTGTCGACTTTGCCCTTACGTACACATCTTGTATCCTCCCAACTTCCTCTCAACCTCCTACCACATACTTACACACAGCCATTCTTGTCTCCTTTTTAATACTATATCGCTTTCTATCTTACCTCTAACCGGTTTGAAGTTGTTTCCCTGAATATCACCTTCGCTTTTCATACGCACAATCCCCTGCGACAACTCTGGGCCGCCCTGTCAGTCTACTGATAGCCGGCCACGCGGGTGTCCCAGGTCCCGAACTCCTGTTGCTTATTTTATTTTTTTTCCCCCAGGAAAGATCGGTGGGGATTGTTTTCGGAGAATATAACAGAATAAATGCCCTTTGGTTTTCCTTGGGAGTAGAGCTCATTTCGAGTCGGACAGGGATTCTTTGCACTACAGGTTCCGTCGTCCTCGGGGATAGAACAGAGATTGCCGAAATACCACCAACTATTTCCCCCTCCGAACCCGAATTTCTCGAGTAGGAGTCTCAGGTAGCTCGTGTTAAGTGAGCTTATCATGTGCGAAAGAAGGGAACGGAGTAAGCGGGGCCTTCCGAACTCTTGGAATGAAAATTCTTCGCTTCTACAGTATGTTAAGAATACCAGAATGTCCATACAGTATTCCTGAAAGTCCCCGAATGTGAGTGGTGGAGCCTAGTGTTAGAGGTGCAATATCCGGTGCCCCGTTATGCCGATTTGAGCTTGTGGCTTTGAGATTGACTGACCGGTATTGGAAGAAGGCTTACCCGGAAGGGGTTGAATGGCAGGGTTTTATCAAAGCAATTGAGTTGTCGTGTGAGAATTTACGGCACATGTGGGAGGATAGTGGGTATAGTATGATATGGGAGTCTATATCTGCGGGGTCGACATGCACAATTTGTGAAGGTGGTGAGGGGCGGGGATGGTTTTACGAGGCATTGATTTGCTATTCAAGTGTTAGTCCTAGCATCGTAGAATTGTTCGTATTGGGGAGGTGGGGGGGGTGGTTCTATGGAATTAGGTCCGGAGGAGGGAGTAAGGATAGTCGTAAAATCTTAAGACGTAATAAATAATATTATATGATATAATAGCCGGTTCCCCTCCTATTTCGCTGTCGCTCATAGTCGGGCAAAGCAAGTGTGACGCCAAAGCAAGTGTGACGCCTCAAAAAAAGAAAAATTGTATTTTTCTACCACAGCTTTCATAGTATTATATTCAATTGTATGGCTTTTATTATATCTTTAAATAAGACATAGAAATAATAATTGACAAGTAGACTCCTTTCATACATTCTTGCCTCCTTCAAATCAGTTTAATTGAAATACAATAACCAGATTTTACCTCCTATACCAATTACCATGTCAGATCTGATTGACTCAATGGAAGAGAAAGAGCACTTAGATCATGCCCTGGAATGGCTTGATGAAGAGCCTACTGAGAAGGCTAGTACTGCAGTACGAATATTTCATGTCAAAGCATCATCAATCCGAATGTGTCAATTTCGTCAGTGTAATCAAGAGCGTAACACCCATGTTATTCTCAATTGTCATGGTGGAAATAATGTTATTTTGACAGCAGCACAAGAGAAGGCTGTTTTTCGTTACTGCCTTGAGCAGATTGAGATGGGATTCAGAGTGACACCATCAATTATTTATGCAGCCATTTGCAATCTTCGACAAGTGGAGCAACTAGGTCCAACATTATGGGAATGGTTCTGGCTGTGGCTTAAGAGTAATCCAGATCTCCATACTATTAAGACAAAGCCTATCGCCCGTATCTGAATAGTTAGCCATACAGAAGAAGATCTTCAGAACTTTTTTGTTGAGTATCAAAATACTCTCCCAAAATATAGAATCAGGCGAGGAAAATACATCTTCAATATGGATGAGTCTGGGGTATGCATTGGATGTTTCACTGGAGAAACTGTCATTGTTCCAACAGAGGTCAAGAAGCTTCATACGGCAAGTCCTGAGAATAGAAAGTCTGTTACAATTATGGAGACTATATGTGCAGACGGTAGCTGACCATTGTTACCTGTTGTTATCTGTTCGGGAGAAAAGATTATGGAGAACTGGATACAAGATACCTTGACTGATGCTGAGGTAATTGCACTATCAGAAACAGGATATACAAATGAGAATATTGCTCTCAAATGGCTTGATCACTTTATCAAGTATGCTAATGCTGGCCTCAATTAACACTGGTGCATCCTTCCATTCAATGGACATGTCTCTCATTGTACTGATGAGTTTACAATCAAATGCCATGAGAACCATATTGTTCTCTTCCAATTTCCTTCTCATCTGACATATGTCCTACAGCCACTAGATGTTGGAGTGTTTCGGCCATGGAAGCACCATTATTGTAATGTGTTCATAAGGTGCTAATCACATTATCGGTAATAGATACGATAGTTGGCAGGTGGCCTGCTCTTCCAGAGAGGAGGCAAGAGCTGAGACCTAAAGGAGGCTTCGAGGATGTACTGAGGAACAAAGAAGTAACCATTCAACCAAGTATATTGAAATACTGTCTGTCGAAGTCTGCCTTTTCTATCATAGAAACAGGCAGTCTTTAAATACACAAATCTGTTCATGTCTGGCATGAACAAAACTAATCAAAGGTATCAATCGATACACTTTGGTAAAACTAATAAAGTATCAAAGCGATACTTAAAACAAAACATAAAACAAAACTAAGTATCAAACGATACTTAAAACAAACCAAGTATCAAAGCGATACTTAAAGCATAACATAAAACAAAACTAAGTATCAAATGATACTTAAAACAAACCAAGTATCAAAGCGATACTTAAAACAAAACATAAAACAAAACTAAGTATCAAACAATACTTACAACAAACCAAGTATCAAAGCGATACTTAAAGCATAACACAAAACAAAACTAAGTATCAAATGATACTTAAAACAAACCAAGTATCAAAGCGATACTTAAAATAAAACATAAAACAAAACCAATAACCGAGTACCTGTACCGGTTACAATCATAATATGGCAATTCAACATGCACTTCATTCCCTCGATATCGATTATACTATTTCTTCCTTTTTCCATGACTTGAGTTCTATCCGAGAACAAACCTTTGAACCACATTCCATCAAAAACTCCTTCAAGGATTCTGGAATATTTCCTGTTTCTTTTAAGAATGCTTTAAAAAAGATGTGCCACTATGATAGTAAAAGGAAAGAACAGTCAATTCCAGTTGATAGCCAAAATCATGGTAGCCAAGAAATTAAAGATCTAGCTATGGAGGCGTCAATGGATGATATGGAGGAGTTGGAGCTCTCGAAAATTCCCAGCACATACTTTGAGTGCCAGCGAGGCATAGGAGAGTGGGTTGACCGAGCCGAGAGTTTTAGTCCTACTTCTAAGAAGCAATTTCAACAATGGGCCAAGGGTACTGAGGTTATTCTAACTCAGGCACAACTACAGCAGGAACAATACCATACTATTCAAGTCCAAGTTCTTGAGAACCAAAGACTTAAAACCAATTCCCGCCGCGCAGTGCAAAAAGGAGGTATGATTACAGTTGAGGGTACCAGACTTCGAAAGAAGGAAAAGGAGGAGAAGGAAAAAGCTACTGCAATTAAGCATGCAAAGAAGAATATCCAAGTGGCTATAAATAAAGCCAAGAGTGCACTAAACTGTCATGGTATTAATGCTCAGAAGATTGAAAAAGAGAGGAAAAAAAAAGTACAAGAGATTGTAGGTCAGGGTGGGATTGTTCCAGCTGAGTTGCTGATCCCAATTCCTGACCCTGAGAAGAACCCAAGCCCAGATGACCTTGAGTCACTTCAGGCACCACCAGATTTAATGCAAGCTCTGTTGCTGCTACAACCTGCAGGAAGTATTCCTGGTAGTGTGATTGATCCACAATTACAAGAGATTGAGGAGAACATGGAAGCAGTTGGAATTTATAAAACTGGGAGGGAGATTAGTAATACACATTATGGTAATACTAGTATTGGAAGTGAAGGTGAAGATTTGAGTGGTGAATCAGATTCTGATGATTCTTCATCTATATCCACTGACTCAATTATGGAAAATAATGATTTTGTTACTTTAAATTGAAACTTTGTATCCTCTTAAAAAAAATGATGTATCTAATTAATACTAGTATTGTGAAGGCCTGTAAGTGGTAAAAATGAAAAAAGTTCAAAAAGGGTTGAAGCGTCACACTTGCTTTGGCATCACACTTGCTTTGCCCGACTATGAGCGACAGCGAAATAGGAGGGGAACCGGCTATTATATCCATTTCTTGTGCGGTCATATTATTAAAGCCATTACCATAGTAATCTACATTGTATAAGCAGCTGTCCTGAGGCCTCTCATTTTTGTATTGCCCAGACTTGATAGATCTGTTCCGTCTTCCCCCTTTACTCCTTTAAATACAATCTCCCGTTGTTTTTAGATAGTTTACAGCAGGTGCACCATGCAGTACCTTAGTCAGTCCAATGATCGAGCTAGCACGCTAGGACGACTGGATGTATAAGCTTTCCCGGCTACCAAATGCCAAGCCATATCATCTCAGCCCTTCTCCCATCACGCCGATTCCGGAAGGGTAAGCATGAGTCCCCGCCACCAGTCTTTACCCACTAGCGTTGGAACACCCTGCGAGACGGGGCAGCCGCAGAACGACAGCGTGAACACAAGAACTCGGAACTTGACTGTATCCATATTCCTCGACAACCCCCCGAGTACTGTACATAGAAATCAAGTCAAGCAACCACGATGTGTGGGCAAGTATATCCAACGAGCAACCGGAATGGATACAAAACGGACTCGAGTTCAGGCTATTCACGTCCACTTCCCGACCGGGAAAGTCCGCCGACGGAGAACACTATGGAGTGGGTGGATTTCCTCCGCTACGGACATGTCCGCGCGTATAGCGGGAATCCCGTCACCAGCCCCAAGGCTATTCCATGGGGTTAACGGTGGCCAATTAATACTGAGCGTGAGTGATGCTTAAATCGGGGCAAATTCTTCCAGCGTTCTACATATTATTTTGCCCCGACTGCCCCAGGATGCGATGCAGCGTCTCCAATGATGGACGGCGGTCATAGTGCATTCTTCAACAAGCCACACAGGAGCAGCTGGCTTTAATCTATATATACTATTGTGGGTTTCACGCATCCGGGTCGTAGAAATAAACTTTTAGAACGTAAGCCGACCTAGCTTAATTTCCCAAGTTGGAACGTGGGCATGAGAATGAATAGTGTGGGGCTATAAATTAAGGTATTGCTGGCAAAATATAGATCTGACATGGAACGCTATAGACCGATTGGATCCCGTAGAATCAAAATTCTCCGCCAGATTGCTTCCTCCCCAAGAAGATCAGCGCCCGGAAGGGTAGGTTCTTGAGGGAGAAAATCAGTGAAAGCAGGACCAGACTAATAACAGGAAGGATTGAGACTTCCCTGCGGAGTATGATATCATACAACTTAAAATTTAGGCGTAGATAGGAGCCCGCTCAGCGCGCCATAGCTAACCTAGATAGCAAGGTTTGGCAATTTCAACAATCCATCCCCACGGGAGCAACGCTCTGCGGTTTGGGTCATAGTACAGTATGATACTGTGTAAAGGTAGGTTTTGGGCAAGCTAAACCCAGGACCTGAGCCGATCTTGACCAATTTTGCGCACATGCGAAAGCGGGACTATCCTACCACTTTACCTACCGTATACTAAAAAATATTAATTGCTGCTGCTAGGTTATGCACTACGTACTAGTGGTATACTGGATTTGTGTTGTTGTATTGATGTAAGAGGGGGGGTTCTTCACCTTGTGGCACTATGGACTCAATCCAGGCGCATTTTGTGCTGTCGATCTGTGCAGACAGTCGTTGCAACTGGTGTAAATCCCCAACCGATTCAACTTGATAACACTACTTAAAAAGGCATGAGTTATGATACTTCTATGATCTATGATGCCGGAGAATTCAAATTCAACTTGAAAATTTATCCGATCCTTGAAATGCATATGCGCCTTGAAATGAGGTTTCGGGCAGGTGATATTTTTATTATTTGCCTATTTAGCCTATTAGCCAGTCTAACCCCAGCCTCACCAACAACGCAGACCCGCCAAACATCACGACCAAGGAAAAAGTGGGGACAAGTGAGGAAATACGAAAGGGAGAATCAGACCTGGCACCTGTATGAAAAAGGGGCGCCCAGGAAGAGGGGAAAAAGGAAGAAAACATAGAACAAGAAATCCGAGAAAGCGTCAAAAAAGTTTCGAGAAAGCTAGAATGCATCAATCCGGGCTCAGCTACCGCCCCTCCACGCGCTCCCTCTCCCTCTCTCATACTCAGTCACTCCAATTCCCATTACTCCCAGCAGAGGAAAACAAACACACATCATGTAACCCAGAAACATACAAACTCCCCACCGACCTACGCCCGCTTGTTCTAGCAATCGAAGAATTTGCCAGCGGCGTAAAACACAAGATACCCTCATTCCCCCAAGCAGTGCCAGCTGCGATGGCAGACTTTGTGGAAGAACGGCTTTGTATGGTGAACGCGATTTATAAGTCTGTTAGAAGACAAAGGGGAGTCAGTGTACGTGAAGGGGTAAGGATTGTTGGCGAGATAATGGAGGAGATCCGCGATATTGAGGAAGAGGTTGATGAGAGAATCATCGCCTGGGATCAGGGAGAACGGAGGGAAGTTGGAGAGGCTGCGGGGATCATAGGAGGAGGGGGGTGTGAAAGAGTCAGCGGGAGGGTTGCGAGGAACTTGAAGGAGCTCGGGAAGACTGATCATAGGCGGGAGAAGGTTAGAGAGATTTGGGGGAAGATTAGGGGAATAGGGAGGGCTGGAGGCGACCGAGATAAGAAGGTGCTGGTGGAGGATGGTGAAGAAGACAAGGGGGAAGTCAAGGAGAATGACAAAGCAGAAGGGAGGGTCAGGGTCAAAATTGACGAAACTCCTAGAGATGATGACGGCGATCCCTCCGCTGGATTCCAACCGATTATGGAATGGGAGTGGGAGCTTTTCCAGGATGACAATACACATGTTTAGGTTTTGGACTGGTGTTTCTTACGTTTTTTATTGCTACACTCCAGAGCTTTTTTCTTCTAATGCTGCCTCTGGGGAGCGTGAATTGCGCTGCTCACAGGAGATTACTTGCTAAATAATTAGACCCGGTCGTGTCGCTACACCTGCTTCTCGAATTCAAGTTTCTTAGCTTTCTTTTTTTGAACCTGGGCATCTAACTTCACCCATAACATGTGCTCGCGCAATCGTGGGTCGACCAATATGTGACAGCGCATCGACTAAAAGGAAACTCACTAATAAGAGTAGCAGAATCGACTCACATTAGTTTGTCATACAATAAATAATACTAGATGCGCCCGAGCTCCTTGCTGTTGGTAATCTGCCCTCCAATATCAGGTATTTTCCACCAAAAAAGACTCATGAATAAAAATATTAGTCCCTCAAGCGGAAGTAAAAGAGTTCAGCACCTGGGATTCTCACGTGGTCACCCACCGTAATACTAACCAGGCGATGCAATGCTTGTTTACCGCAGAGCGGACGGGATGCGAAACTTTCATTGCTCTATGGCCGAACACGGCATGGTCGCCAAAAATGTTGGTCATGAGTCGATATGATGTAGCTTATCACTCGGTTAAAACTTGAAGGGCCCTTTTGCAAGAGTTGAGAGTTGGTGGGACTCTTCAATTCCTGGAATGCTGGACTCCGGATTCTGGTCAATTATGTGGTCTTGCCCAGGCGGATGCCTGGCAGGGAAAGCTTGTTCAGGCGTGTTAATCCAAAAAAGGCTTTATTCCCTCTCTAAAAACCTTCCGAATCTATCGGGGTGTTGACGTCTTGGAAACTGCGATGCTGTATCATATGGTATTTGCTAAAATGGGCTGCTGTCTTGGTCGGTGTCCATGTTCTCCGACCTCGCGGTTATTCCAGCGCTGTATGATACGGTATGTCACTTAATCATCTACGAGTAAAGCCAACCATCCAAAGTTACCGCGTTTTTGGACTAGCTACTCTATACCTGCGGTTCTTGGTTAACGGTGGCCTTAGATTCACAGAAATCCTGGTAAAATAATTCTCGCTTACCGTACCGGTACTTGACCTCTAGCCGGGATTGTGCACCACTCATCTTAAGCCTTGGTGCAAAGGCTACTTTCTTTTACGAGTACCATCTTTCTCTCTCCCTTTCCTTTTTTTGGGGGTATGCTCGTGCACAGCGCAAATACTGGATACAATTAGGGAAAGGAATCTGAGGGTCCCGCTGGTCAGTTTTGTTGGAATATGTGTCCCCTTCGTTTTTGATTTCCTTGTACCTTTTCCGCTCTTCATAGTTGTCTGATCTTTCTTGAAACTCACTGCTGTACTCTCCTTACTCTTGTTGAAACTGTCCTCCCCTTGCAGCTGAAACCTTCGTTCTCTCTTAGTGAGATCAAATTTTCTCTACGCTTAGTGGGGTGAAAGTTTTCACCCACACTGGTATAGTATTGATGGGAGCAGGACTTTTCATAAAACGCTTGCTTGTCTAGTTAGAAATACATATGCGAATTTGAACGTCTCTTCTTTGCTTAACTAAATTGCCCAATTGAACTTCAACTATCTTCCCTCGCTATATACAATATTTCTCCCTTCCTTCGGCTTGTAAAATAGCAAGTTTCGCTACCATCGCACATCGCTCGCATAATGTCTCTGTTGTGTGGTGTTACGTATGAGTGGATGTTGCGTGTCGGTGGAAAGTAGGGGCTTAGTCACCGGTTGTCAATGAGGATTGGGTCTTTCTTAAAAAAGGGGGGCGTTGTTTTCTTTCTCCGGAAACACCTTAGAAGAAGTGATCATCTTTTCATCTTTGAACAGAACAATCAACCTGCCTTGTATAATCATGCTCTTCATCTCCCTTGATCCCTTTCCATCCTATTTCATCTCAGCTGAAGTTACCTGCAGCTTCCTTCTCTACTCAAAAACTGAATTACCGACATTTCCGTCCTCGTTTTTCTGACATGAGGCATATCCAGCTGGGGAAAAAACAGGAAGAAGACAACTGTTTCTCCCGAGTGACAAACTATGTCTGCACCCGCACATGAACAGGTTTGCTGAGTGTCATACCGTGTTCGGCCATAGAGCAATGAAAGTTTCGCATCCCGTCCGCTCTGCGGTAAACAAGCATTGCATCGCCTGGTTAGTATTACGGTGGGTGACCACGTGAGAATCCCAGGTGCTGAACTCCTGAGGTTCATCTTTTGTCCTGCTTGCTGGACAGATAGTCTGGTTTCTCCCCTTTTTTGTTTGGCCCATTGAGCCTTGTGCGTTCGTGACAGCAGATTTATGGGAGCGCAAAAGTTTGGGGGTTTGCGGGCGTTTTTGCATAGAGGGATCGTTTTTTTCCTATTGGATTCCATTGACTTCGTATGATACAGTAATGCTCAGCTGTCTCAGTCCAAGTTGTCTAGGTTGGAGCTGGCGGTGAGCTTGGCGAGATGTAGTGTTCGAATAATACAGTACCGTACCGTACCTTACACGATAAATACCATACGGGATATTACTGTAAATACACATTAGGAGATACGAGTGCCGCCGATTAATATATTGGTCACATGAGATTCTCCCTTAGAGCAGCATGATAGCAACAACAAAATCGCCATCATCGTCTCTGTAGTTTAGACTTGGATCAACAACCAGACATCCCCAGTTCTACCTTATATCTTCTCTTAATTACTCTGAATACATTTGACATGTGACGTACAAGTGGAGTAGCAGATATTCCACTTGAGTTGCATTGTGCAATCCTCACTCTTTATTTATTTACCAATAAAACCTAGATTGAAATCTCAAAATGCCTTCTTGTTCATCCCAAGTCTGCACGTCGCATATGTCAGAAAGCTAAGGTATATGACAGAGACAAATGAAGTGTATAATAGCTAAAAGTATATAATAAAATAGGAGTGAGCAAGTAATCTGAATGACTTCCAGGACTTGTATGCTGTCCTTCAAAGTCTCAATCGTCCCAGGCAGCCCCAAGTGATACCTGAAGACTCTGAGAAGTCACTTGCACTGAAGAGTGCCTTGCAAGATAACGGGATTATGGGATATCAAAAAACCTTTCCGGAGATAGCAAGAGAATTGGGCATTAAGGCAGCCCGTTCTACAATTGAATATGTGATGCACAATAATCACAATATTTACCGATTTCCTCCCTTGCAGTCTAAACCATCATTGAACATGTATCATAAAGAAGGTAGAATGAACTTTTCATTCTAGACTATTCATATAGATCCCAGGTAAATAATCTCGTTTTTTTTTTACAGTCAAATCCTACTGTCCTTAATTTCAATAATATAGATTCCTCCCACTATTCCATATGAAATGCTGTCAATTCAAAAAATTTCTACAGCAAAACTTGACATATTGTTCCTCATTACTTACAGTAACAAACCAATTCATTTGATTTTGGTCATCTGGAATAGAGAGATATGACTGTATATTGAATTTATTATATTAATACTAATATATTATAATTAGATGTTTTGTGTACTCTGATAAGACTTGGGTTGAGATTAGCTTACCACGCTAGCCTCCAAATATCTCCTGCCCCTATTGTTCAAACCCATTGGACTACAATATGTATCACTTTCATCCTACCAGAGTACGGCTTATGTTTTGGAGGTGTATGACTTATAGGTATCCGAGTCCTTGTTTTATTTAGGAAAAAGAAATAAATCAAGAGAAGGAATATTACAGAAAAATAGTTGCGGAGGAAAACAAGTTGAAGAGATTGAAACAGGATCACAGACAAGCACAGGCAGTTATTGAAGGAACAGAAGAGTTTGAGATTTTGAAGAAGTTAAACGCTATTATACAAATATTGGATCAAGTAGATCCTCTTCCCTTAGGGTATCCATGGCAAAAGCGACGTCCCGCCTGGGAGTTTAAAGAATTGGTGAAAGAGAGGAGAGACAAAAGCAAAGAAGGAATTGATAGGATTTTATACAGAGAGAATATTTTATGTCCCCTGTATTACCCTTTCATGCAGAAAGTGGAAAGGGAAACTGGAAGGGAGATGTGGTTGGTAGAAGATAATGCTTCTGCACACAATATGGCAAAAGAGGTAGGAGAGGAGGAGTGGATCAGCCTTGGGTTACGGTCAGTTGATTGGCCCGCTCAATTTCCGGATCTTAACAAAATAGAACCTCTTTAGAATAATTTAAAAGATTTATAAAAGGAGTACGAGTTTACTGGCCAGAGTCAGACTACAAAGGATGAGGTCAAGATGGCACTGTTACAAGAGTGGGAAAAAATACCTATTGATTTGATCAATCGACACTGCTTGGATTTTCGTAATAAGATTGAACTTGTTATTAAAAACAAAGGTGACAACAACTCCCGTAGATGAAGTCTGTTTTTTCTTTTTTCTTTCCTGTTCCTTGTGTTATCATATTTATTTTATTTTTTGTTCTGTGTTTATTTTCATTGAATTTCATTAAAACTATCATGGAAACATGGGAACAGTCAGTTGTGGTGTTGAGGACAATCTGGTTGCAACATGCTGGTTTAATCCACGTGACCAATATATTAATCAACAGCACTCGTAAAATACCAGAAAACGGTATTCTCATCCTAACTTCTGATTTGTGGTAAGGCTGTCTTCCATCCTATTACGTCAATGTGAAGCAATCTTACCTCCAACCCCTACAATTAACCACAGTCACCATACTGTGTTCATAACTACTTCAAACAAACTCCACTATTGTACCAAGTATCAAAGTTCATAATTTCTTCATGCCATGAGCAGTAAACGTTAAGATCATGCAGGCTTTTCTTGTGTACCAGAACTTTGAGCTTACAGTATATTCAAAACTTACTTTGTTTCTTTTCTGAAATAAGAACAAACAGTTCCTATGATTTTTTAGTATTAGGTAATTAAATGTCACTATTGTGGATGGACTAGAGCTCGCAACACCATAAGACAAATTGCGCATTTAAAACAATATTCTCCCTATCATCACTCCTTCTCCAGTCTAATCTCTGAGAATTGAAATCAAAGTCTTAGTACTATGGAAGTCCAACCACGTACCATTTCCAATAATAGTACAATCCACGATAACAGAACCTTGGTACCTCTAACACATGAGAGGAAGGATGTACTTCAGCTGAATGCCACATTTGCGGTTTATATAGGAGTCAGGCAATTCACTCTCGTAGATGACAAGTATTTTCAACAATACCTTAGTAGTCTTTCTGGCTATCTCAACTATATCCCACTGACCTATACAGAGTTAGCAGGACACTTGCTGGAAAAGGCCTACAACTTGGTACAACAGGAGGTCATCATAATGCTTGACAATGAAGACTATTTAAATATAGTTATAGATGAGGGCCAGGATATTGCCGACTGAAGAATCATCAATATGTGTATTATAACACCAATTGGTTCCTTCTACTACGAAACAGAAGACAGCAAAGACCAATTGCAAACTGCTCAGGTGTTGTTTGAGTAAATAATGCAACGGATACAAGTTCTAGTAGGAGGTCAGGTGTCACGAATGTGGCTTAGCATAAAAGAGGTTCTGACGTGACATATGGTTATGAGTTACAGGTATGTTATTGTTTCACACATATGACTCATTCGGGTCATATGATTTGTTATGTGTGGGATTTGTGATGCGTTCGCACATGGCTCAAATATGAGTCATGGGATGTGCGCCTTACGAGTATGCCTTGTGAGGATGCCTTATAGGTAAGCCTTGTGCATATGACTTATGTTTTGCACATGACCTCATTATGAGATCATGGGTTTCACGCACATGACTCAGTTGAGTCATATGAGTTGTTTATTGAGTTATGATTGGTTTATGAGTTTTTGTACATGACCTCGCTATGAGGTCATGGGTTTTGAGCATTTGATCACTTTTGTCACATGACTAGTTTGTTATGATTTGGTTTCGCACATGTGACCACTTTAGGTCACATGACTACGGGCGGGAAGAATACTATATAAGGAGACCGATGCGGCCGAGGAAGATAGGTTCTTCACGCTTTGTTCTAGGTACTTTTCCTACTTATTACTTTAACGAATATCAAAACACCTTTATGATCTTTATCTTTATTGCAACGTTATTGTTACGCCAAGGAGGGCTCTTCACGAAGAAGAGTTAGAGAAAACTTACGATAGGCGTTTTTGATAAAAGACAAAGGTCTTGTACTATTGGTAATATAGGCAGAGGCCTAGCGCTATCGTAAGACAAAGGAAGAAGAAATAAGAGAAGAGAATTATCGTTCCCTGTCACCAAGAACTAACTATCTGAGGAGGGATCTTTACATCAGGAGTGGTGGCGATTCAATTCATTGATTACAGATACATGTAATATGATGCGGGCAGTATGGTCATTGGTGGAACATGATTCATGAATAAAGCATGCTTTTTGTATTCTATGTGACTCTCATAGCTTGCAACTCTTAAGCTATGATTTGCTCGATATTGATTCCTACTTGTCACTTCTTGATAGAGCTCAAACAATTGCGCATTTTTTTCCGCCAAGCAAAACTTCACTATTCTATATTATGAAAGTATCAATGCATCTACTTCGGAAAGCCAAAGGCTTTTGTTCTTGCAGTTAGCATATGATGGAGAACCTAAATTGACATGATCAGTTCGGTAGTAGATAACAAAAGAGCTTTGATAAGTTATCTAAATCATGAAAGTGCTGAACCTGTACCAGATGTAAAGTCAATAATTCAGCAAACTACCTTTTGGGCTTGTTTAGATAACTTGGATACCTTGTTAGGAGGTATTTGGAAACGATCCATCCTTTGGATGGTTAGTTCTTGGTGAGGGGGAAGAATAGTTCTCTTCTCTTTCTTCTTCTTCTTTCGTTTTACGATAGCACTAGGCCTCTGCCTACATTACCGATAGTACAAGACCTTTGTCTTCTATCGGAAATACCTATCGTAAGTTTTCTCTAACTCTTCTTCGTGAAGAGTCCTCCTTGGTGTAACAATAACGTTGCAATAAAGATGAAGATCGTAAAGTTGTTTTATATTCATTAACGTAATAAGTAGGAAAAGTACTTAGAATAAAGCATGAAGAACCTATCTTCCACGGCCGTATCGGCCTCATTATATAGTATTCTTCCCGCCCATAGTCATGTGACCTAAAGTGGTCACATGTGTGAAACCAAATCATAACAAACTAGTCATGTGACAAAAGTGATCAGATGCTCAAAACCCATGATGTAACGTGTTCGCAGGGTGCTAATCACATTATCGGGAATAGATACGATAGTTGGCAGGTGGCCTGCTCTTCCAGAGAGGAGGCGAGAGCTGAGAACTAAAGGAGGCTTCGAGGGTGTACTGGGGAACAAAGAAGTAACCGTTCAACCAAGTATATTGAAATACTGTCTGTCGAAGTCAGTCTTTTCTATCATAGAAACAGGCGGTCTTTAAATACAGAAATCTGTTCATGTCTAGCATGAACGAAACTAATCAAAGGTATCAATCGATACACTTTGGTAAAACTCCTTAAGTATCAAAGTGATACTTAAAACAAAACATAAAACAAAACCAAGTATCAAACGATACTTAAAACAAACCAAGTATCTGAGCGATACTTAAAACAAAACATAAAACAAAACCAAGTATCCAACGATACTTAAAACAAACCAAGTATCAAAGCGATACTTAAAACAAAACATAAAACAAAACCAAGTATTAAACGATACTTAAAACAAACTAAGTATCAAAGCGATACTTAAAACAAAACATAAAACAAAACCAATAACCGAGTACCCATACCGGTTACATTCCCCAAAACAAAACAACTGTTTAAATAAATAAAACCTAATAATCATCAAAAGCAGAGTCTGAGAAACTAAAGGCTTCAGTTTCCGCTAAGAATTCTTTATCATAAGTGTCGCACCAGGGGTAAGAAGAAATCCTAAGAAAACATTTAGACTCAAAGAAAGGTAAATCACAGTAGTGACGAATACCAGATTCGTGCTGTACATCAACCCAAGTGTGATCGCAATCAGGACGGTAGTCTATCCAGAGGATTTCGAAGTAGTCTTCAAGTTGGATAACATCGCGGTTCAACAACAGTCCAACAATCTGTTGTCGCAGCCTCACATTGAGTTCCACATAGTTTGCCATCGTTATGGTATTCGGATGGTAATTGGGGTCAGATAAGGTTGTCGAGAACCTGTTCCATAGCAATATTTTCACTACTTTCGAACCCCGATTCAAAATATGGTGCCCAAAATCCATCTCTTGTTTCGAGGTCCGCATGCCAGCACTCAGTCTCAGGCATTGCGGGTGTCCAGCACATGATGATGTAATTAATCGTTGGAGGGAGGGATTCGTTTGGCATGTTGTCTTTCCACCAATCATTTACCATATCTATTGCGTGTTCTAGCCCTTCTAGTGGTTCCCAGCTGTTCTCGCTTGTTGGATATCCTTTCCATTTGACTAGGAACTGATCGTTTCCATGCCAAAGGCGGTGGTCTCGGATTTCTTCAACATTCCATTTATCTTTCTTGTCAATGATAATAGGTGCAGGCCGAGAATGGATTCTTCCAGGGAACTTGGAATCATCGTTTGGATGGAATCGCTTGACAGCAGAGGCGTGGAAGACTGTGGTGTTGCGGTGGTACATGCGTCTATCCATCTGGACTGGGTAATTTTCTGTATGCTCGTCAAAAGATCAGACTTTGAAGGGTCCTCACCATCGGGGTTGCAGTTTCTTGCTGTGTCCAACATTTGTTATGAACATGTTTCCATGTACCATGAGCATATCCCCTGGTTGAATAGGGACATGTTTGAATCGTCGTTTCTGAGTAGTAGTGGTGCTTCGGAATCGGGCAGCTTTAACAGCCTGGAAGGCATCATTCCGAATTGCTTGATGGCGGTTTAGATGGTCATCAGAGGCAGGGACTGAGGAATTCTTAAATAGAGTTGTAGGTAGGAGAGGGTATTGATAACCGAAAACTACCTTGTATGGAGACATTCCTAAGATGTCTGAAAATCCGGCATTGATATATGCAGCTAGTTCAACAAGGGCTGGTTCCCAGTTGGTTTGTCATTCATTGATCATGTTCCTAATTCCGGTCTTAACTTGGCAGATTTTTCGTTCTGCTTGGCCATTAGTCTCATGGTGTCCAGGGGCAGCCATAATGTGGTTGATTCCGAGCGAGGTCAAGGTTTTCTTCCAGAATCTGGTGGTAAAATGGGGATCAGCATCACTGACAATTGATAAGGGGTATCCATGGGGGGTAAACAGGTATCGTTGGAGGTTATTCCAGGTGTCTTTGGAGGAATTGGTAACTTTCGTTGGTATAAACCAGGTGTATCTGGAAAATCGATCCACAGCTACCAAGATACTGTCATATCCGGCGGACTTGTTGAATGGTCCTGCGAAGTTGATGGCATATGATTCGAATATTTCACATGGTAGTTGTAGAGTCTGTGCTTTCCCTTCAGGTAGTTGTGTTCGCTCCTTATTTGTCTGGCAGAGTTCACATTGTTTGACGAAATCGCGGAAATCCTTTCGCATCTCAGGCCAGTAAACATATTCTGAAGCATATTGAAGGTTGCAGTCCGCACTGTGGTGTCCTTTGTTGTGAATCTCGGAGATGACATATTCCCTAAGAGTCATTCTATTGATCATATGGCCTGTGGGGATGTATAGGCAATTTTCACCATAACGGGTACTTGTATAGACCATTCCGTTAGATATATTGTAAGGGGCAAGGTCTCCATGCCTGGAGCTATCTATGGCTTTGAAGTAAATCGGGTCATGGTGATATCCTGCTATCATTTGGCTTCGGAAAGAGGAGGTTAATTTTTCTGTGGTTGATCTAATATTCCGTTCATCCTCAATCCGGGATCCTCTTGTCGGTTCGATAGGAGCTTCCTCTTCCTCAAAGGTTTCATAGAGTTGTCAGCGATGCTCGGGAATCGTGGGAGGTATGAGAGAAACAATGGTTTCATTGTTGTATACTCATAAGGGTCTACCATATAGTGGTTGTGAATCGATTATGGGAGGAGAGGATGGCAGGACTGACTGTGGGGGGTGTAAATAGGATATTGCATCCATGTAGGCTGCTGCTTGTTTGAGTTCTTCAAGATCTTGGTATCGTGTTGGAATAGGATTAAGGGTATGAGGAGGTTGGGTCGAATCATCTTCATCGATTATCTCTTCTGTTCCTTCTGCAGTGTTGAAGCTGGTGTTTTTGGGATTGTCAGCAGACATATAGTACAGTCGCTGGTATCTGTTGCCGAACTTAATCTCAGTTTGGTGAAAACGGCAGGTGTCATGAACGTGGCTTAGCGAGGAAAGGGTTTTCACGTGACACATGGTTATGAGTCACAGGTATGTTATTGTTTCACGCATATGACCTATTAGGGTTATATGATTAGTTATGTGTGGGATTTGTGATGCGTTCGCACATGGCTCAAGTATGAGTCAAGAGATATGTGCCTGACGAGTATGCCTTACGAGTGTGCCTTAAGGGTAAGCTTTGCGCATATGATTTATGTTTCGTACATGACCTCATTATGATGTCATGGGTTTCGTGCATATGACTCAGTCGAGTCATATGACTTATTTATTGCATTATGATTGGTTTATGAGTTTCGCACATGACCTCGCTATGAGGTCATAGGTTTTGAGCATGTGATCACTTTGGTCACATGACTAGTTTGTTATGATTTAGTTTCGCACATGTGACCACTTTAGGTCACATGACTAAAGGCAGGAAGAACACTATATAAGGAGGCCGATGTGGCCGAGGAAGATAGGTTCTTCACGCTTTGTTCTAAGTACTTTTCCTACTTATTACTTTAACAAATATAAAAAACCGTTACGATCTTTATCTTTATCACAACGTTATCGTTACGACAAGGAAGGCACTTTACAAAGAAGAGTTAGAGAAAGCTTACGATAGGCGGTCCCGGTAGAAGACAAGGGTCTTGTACTATCGGTAACATAGGCAGAGGCCTAGAGCTATCGCAAGACAAGGAAGAAGAAGACAGGAAGAGAGGTATCGTTCCCCGTTGCCAAGCACTAACTATCCAAAGAGGGATCATTACATTACAAAGCGTTACCTAGTGCGACGCCAAACGATACAAAACGTCATCCTTCAATCCAGACAGGGAAGGAGATATTGACATCGACGATCAAAATCTTAATCTAGGAGGATTCAGCAATGCCCTAGATCATGTCTCAGCAGAACCCTCGAGAGCAGCAAGCCCAGTAACCCCAGAGGAAGGATCACCAGTCAATAGCTCTCCTGCTGGAACGCCACAACCCAAGAGAATGTCGGGATCCACAGTACCTAGGCCACCAGCCCCAGCCGCTCCGGCACCAGGAACCAGCATACTTGGAATGACTGAAAATCAGTTTCAGGCATTTCTTGCAGCCACGCGAAATACAGGGCAAGGAAATGTCCAATGACCAAAAGCAAAGGAGCCCGACACATACGAAGAAGCTGAAGATAAGCTACGAATATTCTTAGTGCAATGCGAGGGATATTTTGCAGTTAAGGGATACGGAGATCACCATGATGAAATTAAGATTCCATATGTGGAATCTCTACTCAGAGGACTCACAGGACAATGGATCATGCCCTTCCAAGATGGACAGAAACAGAGGGAATAGGTCACGTACGAAGAATTCAAGGCGACACTCTTTGAACAATTTGGAGACCCCAACGCCAAAGAAACAGCAAGACGAAAGTTAGAAAAACTCCAGCAAGGAAAACAAATGTTCTCAGCATATTGGAAAGAATGTCGACTGTTGGAATACGAGGCCGAGTTTGATGATGCGACTCTCTACATCATCCTCCTGAGAAACTACAGTGAGAGACTCCGAGAGGAATAGGGAATCTCTGACCTGCGCTATACGACAGCCGAACGATTTGCAAGATGGGCAATCGATAAAGAAAGCAAATTAAACATGGTTCAGAGCAACTTGGAAAATACTATAGCACGTAGAGTGGTCCAATCATCTCGAAATGTGGATGGGACCTTCAAACCGCAAGCACCTAGAGGAGAAAGTGGAGCATTTCCACCAGGTGAACCGATGGAATTAGACAAGTCAAGAGCCGAGCCTGCTCTGAATCTGTCTAAGGAAGAATACGCCAGAAGGATGAATGGGAAACTATGACTAAGGTGTGGAAAAGGAGGGCATCGGATACGAGAAGCCAGAAGCCGACTGGACAACGGATACCAGGGAAACAGAGCTACTGGAAATAATCGTTTCCAAAATCAGAAAAGAAGCAACATCCACGAAATGATAGCAGAGGATTCACCGGCGGAAAAGGACGAGGGTCCCCAGTAAACGGTAGTCTGGGAGACCTAAGATATGGACCTGGAAAACCCATCAAATTAGCGAACTACTACACGGCACTACACACGCAAAGAGGAGAAGAAGATGGAGATCATGTGATGATCAAAGCGAAGATATACAACAGAGAAAGTGAAGAAACAACAATATATGCAATGCTCGACTCGGGGGCCATAGAAGACTTCATCGACAAAGAAATATGCGACAAATATGGCCTCCATACCAAACAAGCGAAGAAAGCAAGACAAGTCTACTTAGCAGACGGAAAACCAAGCGCTATGGGTCCTATAACCCATACGGCGACAGTACCCATAGACATTGACAGCCATAGGAAAACGGCAACCTTTCAAGTGGCAGATTTGAAGAACCATGAGATAGTCCTAGGGATGCCATGGTTACGGAAGCATAATCCGACAATCGATTGGAACGAGAACAAGATGATCTTTACAAGCGAACTATGTGCAACACAATATCTCAACAGTTCACCTGTGGTCTACTCAATACCAATACGAGAAGCGGAGAAAGAAACTTTGCATGCAAAGTTTGCCGAGATGCGGCAAGACAAGAGAGTCCGGATACAAAGACTGGACCAAGAGGCAAAAGTGCCTACCAAGGGTTCCAAAGGGGCAGCAGGACACGACCTATATGCCAACGAAGGAATCAAGATACCAGCCACTGGGCAGGCAACGATAGCGACAGGAATAGCCATTGGACTCCCAGAAGGCACCTATGGACGAATAGCACCCCGCAGTGGTCTAGCAGTCAAACACCGACTCATGACCATGGCAGGGGTGATCGACGTCGACTATACCGGTGAAATCAAAGTGGTCCTGGCCAACCTAGCTCCAGAGGACTACCAAGTCCAGAAAGGCGATCGAATCGCACAGTTGATAATCAAAAAAATCAACAAAGAGGATCTGCATGAAGTAGATCAACTGGAAGAAACCATAAGAGGAAACGAGGGATTTGGAAGTACGGACCAAAACCAGCTTGATACAACAAAAAGAATTGAGATCAAAGAGATCACAGCACAAGCGTTTGGACGATATTATCGAAGAGGAGATACAACAGGAATTCTCAAATGGACATACGAAGAGGAAAAAGCGGTCCTAGCAGAAATCAACATTATGTAACGATCCCTCTTCAGATAGTTAGTTCTTGGCGACGGGGAACGATACTTACCTTTTCTTTCCCTTTCTTTCTTTGTCTTACAATAGCATTAGGCCTCTGCCTATGTTACCGATAGTACAAGACCTTTGTCTTCTATCAGAAACACCTATCGTAAGCTTTCTCTAACTCGTCTTCGTAACGAGTACTTCTTGGCGTAATGATATCGTTGCAATAAGGATAAAGATCGTAAAGGTGTTTTATATTCGTTAAAGTAATATGTTGGAAAAGTACTTAGAACAAAGCGTGAAGAACCTATCTTCCTCGGCCGCATCGGCCTCCTTATATAGTGTTCTTCCCGCCTTTAATCATGTGACCTAAAGTGGTCACATGTGCAAAAGCCAAATCAAAACAAACTAGTCATGTGACCAAAGTGATCACATGCTCGAAACCCATGACCTTATAGCGAGGTTATGTGCAAAACTCATAAACCAATCATAACGCAATAAACAAGTCATATGACTCAACTGAGTCATATGCACCAAACCCATGATATCATAATGAGGTCATGTGCGAAACATAAATCATATGCGCAAGGCTTGCCCAGAAGGCATACTTATAAGGCATACTCGTCAGGCGCATGTCCCATGACTCATACTTGAGCCATGTGCAAAAGCATCACAAATCCCACACATAACTAATCATACAACCCAAATAGGTTATATGCGTGAAACAATAACATACCTGTGACTCACAACCATGTGTCACGTGAAAACCCTTTCCTCACTAAGCCACGTTCATGACACATTAGCACAGAGCTAGCAATCCAGGACAAGAAATACCAAAGCAAAAAAGGATGGAAAGAATTGGTTCCAAAAGAATATCACCAATTCACAAATCTATTCCAAGAAGAGGAAGCTACGGAACTACCACCTCGAAGACTAGGAATCGAGCACGAAATTCAGCTGGACAAAGACGAAAAAACGGGAAAGACAAAAGAGATTCCCTATAAGAGGTTATACCCCCTTGGGGAAGCAGAGCTCGAAGAACTTGGGAAGTACATTGAGAAAAACCTAAAGAGAGGATGGATCCGAAACTCTTTCGCGTCAGGAGGATCCCTAATACTATTTTTCAAAAAGAAAGACGGAAAAATGAGACTATCCGTGGACTACAGAGCCCTCAATTCGGTTACCAAAAAGGACCGATATCCACTACCCTTGATTGGGGAAGCACTGGACAGACTACGATCAGCAAAATACTTCACCAAACTCAACATCAAAGATGCATAACACAATATACGCATCAAGGCAGGAGACGAGTGGAAGACTACATTCGCCTCAAGATACGGAATGTTCGAATACTTGGTTATGCCCTTCGGGCTAACCAATGCACCGGCTTCATTCCAGAGATGGATCAACAAGGTACTTAATAAGTACCTTGACATATGTTGCATCGTATACTTGGATGATGTACTCATATACTTGAAAAACATACAACAACACCAAAAAGATATTAGCAATATCACGGCGGCAATACAAGGATCAGGAATGAAGATCAAACTAACAAAATGCGAATTCCATAAGGAAGAAACAGAATACCTTGGATTTATCATCAATCAAAGTGGGGTCAAGGTCGACCCTGTTAAAACAGCCGCCATATGGGATTGGGCCAAACCAAACAACAAAACAGATGTCCAATGCTTTATAGGATTCTGCAACTTTTATTGAAGGTTCATAGAGGGGTTTAGCAGACTTGCAAAACCACTCTATAACCTAACGAAAAAAGACAAGAAATGGGAATGGGGAGAAACGGAACAAAAAGCATATGATGCAATACGAACGCATCTAACATCGACACCCATATTGGTCCATTTCAACCCAAACCGAAGGACAATGATCGAAACGGACGCCTCAAAATATGTATGCTCAGGCATACTATCGCAACAATGCGACGATGGAAAATGGAGGCCAGTGTCCTATCGATCCAAGACAATGACCCCCGCAGAATGCAACTACGATGTTGCAAACAAAGAACTATTAGCAATAGTTCAAGCATTAAAAGAATGGAGAAGATATGTTTTGAACAATGACTATCCAGTCCGAGTTCTAACCGACCACAAGAACCTGGTGCTGTTCATGACTACGAAAGAACTGAACGACTGCCAGATAAGTTGGATGGAACACCTCAGCAAATACAACTTCAAAATCGAATACCGACCAGGCAAAGAAAGTGGAAAGCCAGATGCTCTCACAAGGATTGCAAGCGACAAACCACAAACGAAAGAAGATGAAAGGATCAAACAAAAAACACGGACCCTATTATCAAAAGCCTACTTTTAGGCAATGGAGGTTATCCAATTCACATCAAAGGAAGAAAGAGGAATTGAGAAAGCAAACAAAAAAGACAAAACAATCCAGGCAATAAGAGAAGCCTTAGAAGAAGGAAAAAAGGAGATGAAAGGAATTGCACTGGGGTTATGCCAATGGAAGGACGGAAATATGTGGTACGATGGAAAACAATGGATCCCGGAAGAAGAGGAGATAAGGACAGACATCATACGACAACACCATGATATCCGAACAGCAGGACACAGAGGAACGGCTAAAACCACAGAATTTATCACGAGGTCATTCTATTGGCCAGGACTGCGCGAAGATATCAAACGATATGTCAAAAACTGTGACATATGCCAGAGGACGAAAACAGCTAAACACGCACCATATGGATTACTAAAATCAAACGAAGTCCCTGAACAACCATGGGGAACAATTACTATGGATTTCATCAGGGACCTACCAACATCGGAAAATTGTGATAGCAACTTGGTCGTGGTGGATCGCCTGACCAAAATGACTCATTTCATTCCGGTTAGAAAAAACATCAACACGAGGGATTTTATACAAACATTCTTCCGAGAGGTCTTTCGACTTCACGGCCTCCCAAAGAATATCATTACCGATCGAGGAACACTATTCACATCGGGACTATGGAAGAAAGTAACCGGAGAAATGGGGATACAAAACAGAATGAGAACAGCGTTCCTCCCACAAACGGATGGACAAACGGAACGGGTAAATGCGATACTCGAACAATATTTAAGGGCCTATGTCAACTATCAGCAAGATGATTGGTACAAGCTGTTATCTACGGCCGAATTCGCATACAACAATGGAAAGCAAAAAACAATTGGCACGACACCCTTCTTCCCAAATTACGGACAACATCCACAAAGTCAGACCACATATCATACGATTAATGATGTGATACCGGATAAAACCGATATGGGGAAACTACACGAAACATTACAATACGAAATGAGTCAAGCACAACAACGACAGAAGGAACAATACGATAAGCACCGAAGACCAGATCTGAACATACGACCAGGAGATATGGTATGGCTAATACCACACAATATTCATACAACGCGACCATCAAAGAAATTGGACTACAAGAAAATAGGACCATTCCGGATAGTTGAAAAAGCAGGCAGCCGAGCTTATAAACTCGACCTTCCCCCCTCAATGCGAATACACAATACATTCCACATCTCACTCCTTGAACTACACAACGACAATAAGTTTCCTTCACAAACATTTATTCCTCCCCCTCTGATCGAACTCGACAGAGAACCAGAATACGAGCTCGACGAAATAGTCGATTACCGCTTCTTCCACGGTCACCTCCAATACCGAGCCAAGTGGACAGGATATTCTCCTGAACAAGATAAAACTTGGTACTGCGCACACAACTTCGAAAACGCACAAGATGCCATCTCAACCTTCCACCAGCGATACCCAGGCAAGCCCAGCCCAGGTGACGATCACGTTCAACTAAGACAAAGGAGAGGGAAAGACCCCCACGCCGTTGCAGCAACACGAAGGCTGGGGCGATAGCCCCCGCCAAACCTCACCTACCAGCCCCGAATACTCATTCATGGGGCCAACTGATAAAGAACTCAAGGAAAGGGAAAGACAAGCACAGCATAACACCATGTCATGGATGGTATGCTACGATAACGGTTGCTAAATACACTTTGGTGACGCAGAAGGCTTGGGATGGTTTCCGAGGGAATGTCGAAAGTGTGGCCCGCACCCAGACCACGTCCTGAAGCAGAGGCAACAATGCTTCAGAAATTGGTGCAGGATGCACAGGGCACAAAAAATATCTGCGGGATTCTACCCGCAGAAGGATGGAAGCCGAAAAGAGTTGGAAGGAGAAGATGCCAGAAAGGCATGTGCCGCGAGGACGCGGTCCAATGAGGGAGGGGCCCAAAACTGCTCGGCAGACATGGAACCGGATGTCAGGAGCCTACACAGGCAGATCTGGGGACTCCGAGAACAACTGGGCCAAGCAGAGGCCACAATTTCGGCAAACGACAAAACGATCGCGGAGCTTAGACAGCTGAATGACAATCAGCGGCACACGATCGAGATGGCGAATCTGACTCTGGAATCGGTAAGGGTCAGATGGAGGACGGCAGACGAAAAGTTCCACAAGCTGAGAAGGACCATGCGCTGGGCAGGACGG
Source organism: Tuber melanosporum (assembly GCF_000151645.1). Taxonomy (NCBI): domain Eukaryota; kingdom Fungi; phylum Ascomycota; class Pezizomycetes; order Pezizales; family Tuberaceae; genus Tuber; species Tuber melanosporum. Next base: position 528,735 of record NW_003299090.1, on the reverse strand, counting down.
GAACTATTGAAACTGGGAGAAAAAGCCTGATGGGACTCAGGCTTAAGAGGAGGGGAGCAAATGTCATGAACGTGGCTTAGCGAGGAAAGGGTTTTCATGTGACACATGGTTATGAGTCACAGGTATGTTATTATTTCATGCATATGACCTATTCGGGTTATAGGATTAGTTATGTGTTGGATTTGTGATGCTTTCGCACATGGCTCAAGTATGAGTCATGGGACATGCGCCTGACGAGTATGCCTTACGAGTGTGCCTTAAGGGTAAGCTTTGCGCATATGATTTATGTTTCGCATATGACCTCATTATGATGTCATGGGTTTCATGCATATGACTCAGTCGAGTCATATGACTTATTTATTGCATTATGATTGGTTTATGAGTTTCGTACATGACCTCGCTATGAGGTCATAGGTTTTGAGCATGTGATCACTTTGGTCACATGACTAGTTTGTTATGATTTAGTTTCGCACATGTGACCACTTTAGGTCACATGAGTAAAGACGGGAAGAACACTATATAAGGAGGCCAATGTGGCCGAGGAAGATAGGTTCTTTACGCTTTGTTCTAAGTACTTTTCCTACTTATTACTTTAACAAATATAAAAAACCGTTGCGATCCTTATCTTTATCACAACGTTATTGTTACGACAAGGAAGGCACTTTACAAAGAAGAGTTAGAGAAAGGTTACGATAGGCGGTCCCGGTAGAAGACAAGGGTCTTGTACTATCGGTAATGTAGGCAGAGGCCTAGAGCTATCGTAAGACAAGGAAGAAGAAGACAGGAAGAGAGGTATCGTTCCCCGTTGCCAAGCACTAACTATCCAAAGAGGGATCGTTACAGCAGGTGTCGTTATAACAGTGGGACCAGTAGAGCCTGCTTTGTTCAAGTTCGTGAGGAGGTGGGCTGCGGAGCGTGCAATTGTCTTTCCATTCTTCATCAATGTCCTTTCCTCGTTCCGTTCCAGCAGCACTGTACATGGTGCAAGAGAAAGGATTGGAGAGAGCGGCAGAGCTGGCGGTAGCCATCGATGGTTCTTGTTCATAGGAGGTGTCATCAGGGCTGTCTTCGCTTTGCCTTGTGTGGTCATGAACAAGAGGAGGATCTGCGAGGTCTTGATTCTCATATAGGCGGGAGAGAGCATCAGCTAAATAGTTCGTTCTTCCAGGGGTATAGATGATTTTTGCATCGTATTTGCTGATTTCGCCTATGCATCTTATTCTTCTCCTTCCAGGTATTCTTTCTGTTTTAAGATTAGTGAGAGGTTGGTGGTAGGTAACAATAGTGAAGGTATTACCCATCAGAATGTGGTTGAAAGCGGCAAGAGCATCAATCACAGCAAGGGCTTGCTTGTCTGTTGTTCCATAGTTCATCTGTGAGTTAGTGAACTTCCTGCTGTATAATGCCGCCGGCCTCACCGTTTCATGGGAGGCCCCTTGTCCAACCCATGCTCCAACTCCAACATCCAATGCATCAGTAATCAACCATATCGGTTCTGGTTTACTATAGTCGATAGGTTGAATAACGTTGGCGTTTTTAATCAACTCCTTAATGTTGGTACAAGCTTGGTCATGAGTGTGGGTCCAGACAAATTCTGCATTGCCGGTAAGATCTGTGAGTAGCGCTGTCACAGTGGCGTGGTGTGGTAGGAACTGGGAAATATAGTTGACTAGTCCTAGGAATCGCATAAGTTCCTTTTGATTCTGGGGTGTCGTCTATTCCGTTAAACAGGCTATTTTTCCAGGAGCTGTATGTATTCCTTCATCATCTATAACATGTCCTAGGATATTGAGTTTATCGGCAAACAGGATTGATTTGTTTCTGTTAGCGTAGAATTTGAGCTTCCCTTAATTTGGTACAAACAAAACCTATATGGTAGGCTTGTTCTATTTCGGTGTTCGAGAAGATGAGAATATCATCAATGTAGACCCAGACAAAATGGTGCAGGTATTCGCTGAGGAGGTTTTCCATAATTCACATAAAGGTGGTAGGCGCCTTCATATCACCTTGTAACATAACTCAGCTAATGAAATTTCCAAAGGGTATTTTGAAACTGTTGTAGCATTCGCTTTCTGGATCTACCCTTTTTTAGAAGTAGGCATCTCTTAGGTCAATCTTACTTCGGAATCTAGCCTGTCCAACTGCCTTTAGGATCTGGGTTTGGTTTGGGATAGTGGAGCTGTCCATAACTGTGTTTTCGTTCCATAGCTTGAGGTCAACCAAGGGGCGGATTCTTTTGCCATCTGCTTTGGGTTGAACAAATATTGGAGCGGCACCTGGGGCTTCTGCCCGGTAGATGACTCCTCTTCTTTGTTATTGGTTGATCCAATCACAAAGTGGGCTTCTGTATGCGTCAGGAATAGAGTAGGTGGGTTGGTTCTTGAGATTAGAGGGGTCTCGGAGGCTAATGTGGTGGTTCACCTCTCTCATAGGTGGTAGTTCTTCGGGTATTTGATCAGGGAAAATATCAGAGTATTCATCCAATAGTCATTGGGCAGCTGCTTCACAGACTGCGGCTCCGTACTCTCCGCTTGTTGGCTTGAATGAGACTCTGACTTTCTGATCTGGGAAATCGATGGTTGATTCCCCACACCTAATTATAGCTTTGTGGTGGTTCTGGAATGGCATACCTATTAGGGCATCGTATTTGGCTAAATTTCTAATCATCATTTCCTGGGGAGGTAGGACTGCAGAACCAAGTCGAATAGTCACACTACGGGTTTTATGGCTTGTGGATTGTGATCCCTTTACTGCCATATTGACTGGTATCGGTTGGTTAAGGTCTCGAGTTGGGAGTCCATGGACCGAGACAAAGGCATTACTGATCATATCTCTTCCGATTGCGCCAGTGTCGAGTAGGACTCGAGCCTTTTTGTCATTCATCAGGATAGTACCTTCCAGGGCGGTGTGTGCTTTGCATGTAGTCGGAGGTCGAACACTGTTGTATTCCACATCGATATATCCGATATGGATCTCCTCATATTCGCTGGATTGGGTATTATGGCTTTCAACATTGTTGGCCGAATCCTCTTGCTTAATTGCCTTTCCTTTTGCTTTCTTCGTAGGACAGTTCTTTGCCATGTGTCCTGTTTTTGCACATTCAAAACATTCTCCTTTCTCCAGTCTCGATCTTTTGGAGGATTTTGTTTTCTTCTTGAAAACCCGTGGGGTATCGTCTTCAGAGTTGCTGGAGGCTTTGTGCCGTGGCTGGCTATTCCTACTAGAGGATGTCTGTGTTTTGTAGGCCTTGGTCACATGGAGAATGGCGTCCTTTCATTCTGCTCTTGCAATTATTACTGCAATTTTGTCGCCGTCTTCCTCGAGTGGTTCTACTTCTCGCTGGAGGGTAGGGTGCATAGTGTCGTAGAATCGTCACTTCAGGATGTATTTGGAGATACTTCCTTTCACCATTCGATCCTTATACATCAGGTCCGTAGCCACATCGGTGATTCGCTTGACATGCATTCCGTTAACTTGCTAGAACAGGTTGAATTTGTTGTATAGGAGGTCGTTGGTTATAGAGGATTGGAATCGTCCATTCAGGTAATCGAGAACTGTAGTTACTCTTAATCTTACATTCCCACCGTATTTCTTATACCATTAGTGGTATGCGTCGGTTGCCTTTCCTTTGCAGAGTGATCCAATGTATAGTCCGATTGTAGGGTCTTCCACATCTTTCCCTTGCAGGAGAAGATAGTATGTGAGTTCCGTCGCCCATCAGTCAAAGGCATCAGGTTTGAGGTCTTTTCCTTCTCCTGTGCACTTCGCTGGGAGGTGGAGTTTAAACTTAGGGGTTTCAAATGCTGCGGGTACCTCCTCTTCTTCAGGCCTAGCTGGAGATTTTCCTCCTCCTCCCGAAGGCCCTCCTCCTGTACTAGGCATATCTGATTCACTACTGGATTCTGGGTTGATTGGAGGTTCAACGGAAGGCTTCTTTGATGGAGTAGAAGGGAATTCTACTGGAGGTTGTGTATCTTCTGTGTTTGCAGGATCGCCTGGCTCGTTAGCAGAGCGCCGGGGTTGTTTCTTTCCTGTAAGCTCTTGTTGTGGGATTTGCTTCCCACTCCTGGTCGTTAAAGACTCTATCTTGGGTTTGAGATGAAGCCGAATGTACTGTGATTCTGCCGCTGCTCTCCGCTAGCGTTCTGGTGGATATCAATAGGTTGATCAGGCCTAAATCCAGGGACAGGTTCTTAACCACTTGCTGAGGTTAAAAAAATGTAATGTGTTCGCAGGGTGCTAATCACGTTATCGGGAATAGATACGATAGTTGGCAGGTGGCCTGCTCTTCCAGAGAGGAGGCGTGAGCTGAGAACTAAATGAGGCTTCGAGGGTGTACTGGGGAATAAAGAAGTAACCGTTCAACCAAGTATATTGAAATACTGTCTGTCGAAGTCTGCCTTTTCTATCATAGAAACAGGCGGTCTTTAAATATACAAATCTGTTCATGTCTAGCATGAACGAAACTAATCAAAGGTATCAATCGATATACTTTGGTACAACTCCTTAAGTATCAAAGCGATACTTAAAGCAAAACATAAAACAAAACCAAGTATCCGAGCGATACTTAAAACAAAACATAAAACAAAACCAAGTATCCAACGATACTTAAAACAAACCAAGTATCAAAGCGATACTTAAAACAAAACATAAAACAAAACCAAGTATCAAACGATACTTAAAACAAACCAAGTATCAAAGCGATACTTAAAACAAAACATAAAACAAAACCAATAACCAAGTACCCGTACCAGTTACACATGACCTCATAGCGAGATCATGTACAAAAACTCATAAACCAATCATATCGTAATAACCAAGTCATATGACTCGACTGAGTCATGTCCACGAAACCCATGACCTCATCATGAGGTCCTGTGCAAAACATAAATCATATGTATAAGGCTCACCCACCAGGCATCCTCACAAGACATACTCGCCAAGCGCACATCCCATGCCTCATATTTAAGCCATGTGCAAAAGTATCTCAAATCCCACACATAGCAAATCATATGACCCGAATGAGTCATATGTGTGAAACTATAACATACCTGTGACTCATAACCATATGTCACGTGAAAACCTCTTTTATGCCAAGCCACGTTCGTGACATTAGCTTCCTTCCACCTAAGCCTGAGTTTCTTCAGGCTTTTTCTCCTAGTTTCAATAGTTCCGGTCCTGCCGAGCACATGGTTCTTCTCAGCTTGTGGAACTTTTCATCTGCCGTCCTCCATCTGACTCTTACCAATTCTAGAGTCAGATTTGCCATCTCAATCATGTGCCGCTGATTATCGTTCAGATGTCTTAGCTCTGCGATCGTTTTGTCGTTTGCCGAAATTGTGGCCACAGCTTAGCCAAGTTGTTCTCGGAGTCCGCGGATCTGCTTGTGTAGGCTCTTGACATCCGGTTCTGTGTCTGCTGAGGAGTTTTGGGCCCCTCCCTTCCTGAACCGCGTCCTCACAGCCCATGCCTTTCTGGCATCTTCTCCATCCAACTCTTTCTTGCTTTTATCCTTCTGCAGGTAGAATCATGCAGATATTTTCTGTGCCCTTTGCATCCTGCACCCATTTCTGAAGCATTGTTGCCAATGCTTCAGGATGTGGTCCGGGCGTGGGCCACATTTTCAACATTCCCTCAGGAACCATCCCGAGCCTTCTTTGTCGCCAAAATGTTTTTGGCAACCGGTATCGTAGCATACTGTCCACGACATGGAGTTATGCTGTGCTTGTTTTTCTCTTTTCTTGAGTTCTTCGTCGGTTGGCCCTCTGAATGAGTATTCGGAGCTTGTGGGTATGGTTTGGCGTGGGCTATCGCCCCAGCCTTTGTGTTGTTACAACAGCGCGGGAGCCTTTCTCTCGCCTTTGTCTCGGTTGAACATGATTGTCACCTGGGCCAGGCTTGCTTGGGTATTGCTGGTGGAAGGTTGAGATGGCATCTTGTGCGTGTTCAAAGTTGAGTGCAAAGTACCAAGTTTTATCGCGTTCTGGCGGATATCCTGTCCACTTGGCTCGGTATTGGAGGTGAACGTGGAAGAAGCAGGAATCGACTATTTCGTCGAGCTCGTATTCTGGTTCTCCATTGAGTTCGATTTTGAGGACGAGGAATAAATATTTGTGAGGGAAACTTGTTGTTACCTAGTTCGAGGAGTGAGATGTGGAATGTGTTGTGTATTCGCATCAAGAGTGGAAGGTCGAGTTTATAAGCTCGGCTGCCCACTTTTTCCAATATCCTGAATGGTCTGATTTTCTTGTAGTCCAATGTCTTTAATAGTCGTGTCGTATGGATATTGTGTGGTATTAGCCATACCATATCTCCCAGTTGTATGTTTGGATCTGGTCTTCGGTGTTTATCGTATTGTTTCTTTTATCGTTGTTGTGCTTGACTCATTTCATATTGTAATGTTTCGTGTAGTTTCCCGATATCAGTTTTATCCGGTATCACATCATTAATCGTATGGTGTAACGTGTTCGCGAGGTGCTAATCACGTTAACGATAATAGATACGATAGTTGGCAGGTGGCCTGCTCTTCGAGAGAGGAGGCGAGAGCTGAGAACTAAAGGAGGCTTCGAGGGTGTACTGAGAAACAAAGAAGTAACCGTTCAACCAAGTATATTGAAATACTGTCTGTCGAAGTCTGCCTCTTCTATCGTAGAAACAGGCGGTCTTTAAATACACAAATCTGTTCATGTCTAGCATGAACGAAACTAATCAAAGGTATCAATTGATACTCTTTGGTAAAACTCCTTAAGTATTAAAGCGATACTTAAAACAAAACATAAAACAAAACCAAGTATCAAACGATACTTAAAACAAACTAAGTATCAAAGCGATAATTAAAATAAAACATAAAACAAAACCAATAACCGAGTACCCGTACCGGTTACATTCCCCAAAACAAAACAACTGTTTAAATAAACAAAACCTAATAATCATCAAAAGCGGATTCCGAGAAACTCATGGCCTCAGTTTCTGCAAGGAATTCTTCGTCATAAGTATCACACCAGGGGCAGGAAGAAACCTTAAGGAAACACTTAGACTCAAAGAAATGTAAATCACAGTAGTCACGAATACCAGATTCGCGCTGTACATAAACCCAAGCGTGATCGCAATCAGGACAGTAATCTATCCAGAGGATTTCGAAATAGTCTTCAAGTTGGATAACATCGCGGTTCAACAACAGTCTAACAATCTGTTGTTGCAGCCTCACATTGACTTCCACATAGTTTGACATCGTTATGGTATTCGGATGGTGATTGGTGACTAGATAAGATTGTCCAGAGCCTGCTCCATAGCTTGGTTTTCATCATCGCTGCTTTCGAATTACGACTCAAAGTATGGTGCCCAAAATCGATCCCTAGCTTCGAGTTCTGCATGCCATTGCTCAGTTTCTGGCATTTTAGGTGTCCAGCACATGGTGATGTAGTTGATCATTGGGGGGAGTGATTCGTTTGGCATATTGTCTTTCCACCATTCGTTCACCATATCTATAGTGTGCTCTAGTCCTTCTAGTGGTTCCCAGCTGTTCTCGCTCGTCAGATATCCTTTCCATTTGACTAGGAACTGTTCGCTTCCATGCCAAAGGCGGTGGTCTCGGATTTCTTCAACTTCCCATTCATCTTTCTTTTCAATGATGATAGGTGCGGGTCGAGAGTAGGTTCTTCCAGGGAACTTGGAGTCCTCATTTGGGTGGAATCGTTTGACAGCAGAGGCATGGAAGACCGCGGTATTGCGGCGGTACATGCGTCCATCCATCTGGACAGTGTAGTTTTCTGTATGCTCGTCAAAAGATAAGACTTTGAAGGGTCCTCGCCACCGGGGTTGCAATTTCTTGCTGCGTCCGACATTGGTTATGAACATGTTTCCATGTACCATGAGCATATCACCTGGTAGGATAGGGACATGTTTGCGTCGTCGTTTCTGAGCAGTGGTGGTACTTCGGAATCCGGCAGCTTTAACACCTTGGAAGGTATCATTCCGGATTGCTTGATGGCGGTTAAGGTGTTCATCGGAGGCGGGGACTGAGGAGTTCTTGAATAGTGTTGTAGGTAGGAGGGGGTATTGGCGGCCAAAGACTGCCTTGTATGGTGACATTCCCAGGGTATCTGAAAATCCGGCATTGATATATGTGGCCAGTTCAACTAGGGCTGGTTCCTAGTTGGTTTGTCGTTCATTGACCATGTTCCTAATTCCGGTCTTAACCTCGTGGATTTTTCGCTCTGCCTGGCCATTAGACTCATGGTATCTAGGGGCAGCCATAATGTGGTTTATTCCAAGGGAGGTCAAGGTTTGCTTCCAGAATCTAGGGGTAAAGCGGGGATCAGCGTCACTGACAATAGATAAGGGGTACCCATGGGGGGTAAACAGGTATCATTGGAGGATATTCCAGGTGTCTTTGGAGGAATGGGTAACTTTCATTGGAATGAGCCAGGTATATCCAGAAAATCGGTCCACAGCTACCAAGATGTTCTCAAATCCAGCGGATTTGTTGAATGGTCCTGCGAAATCGATGGCATATGATTCGAATATTTCACATGTTAGTTGGAGGGTCTATGCCTTTCCTTCAGGTAGTTGTGTTCGCTCCTTGTTTGCCTGGCAGAGTTCACATTGTTTGACGAAATCATGGAAATCTTTGCGCATCTCAGGCCAGTAAACATATTCTGAAGCATATTGAAGGTTGCGGTCCGCGCTGTGCTGTCCTTTGTTGTGAATCTCGGATATGACATATTCTCTAATCGTCATTCCGTTGAACATATGGCGTTTTGGTATGTATAGGCAATGTTCACCGTAATGGGTGCTGGTAAAGACCATTCCGTTGGATATGTTGTAGGGGGCGAGGTCTCCATGCCTGGAGCCATTCATGGCTTTGAAGTAAATCGGGTCATGGCGGTATTCTGGTATCATTTGGCTTTGGAAAGAGGAGGTTAATTCTTCTCTAGTCAATCTAACATCTCATTCATCCTCGATTAGGGATCCTCTTGTTGGTTTGATAGGGGCTTCTTCTTCCTCAAAGGTTTCATAGAGTTGACGCCAATGCTCGGAAATAGTAGGGGGTATGACCGAGACAATGGTTTCATTGGTGTATACTCGTAAGGGTCCACCATATACTGGTCGTGAATCGTTTATGTGAGGAGAGGGTGGCGGAGCTGACTGTGGGGGGTGTAAATAGGATATCGCATCCACGTAGGCTGCTGCTTGTTCGAGTTCTTCAAGACCTTGGTATCTGGTTGGAGCAGGGTTAAGGATATGAGGAGATTGGGTTGACTCATTTTCATCAATCATTTCTTCTTCTCCTTCTGCGGTGTCGAAGCTGGTGTCTTTGGAATCATCAGCAAGCATATAGTACGGTTGCTGGTATCTGTTTCCGAACTTAATCTCAATCTGGTGAAAAGGGCAGGTGTCGTGGTAACAGTGGGACCAGTGGAGTCTGCTTTGTTCAAGTTCGTGAGGAGGTGTGCTGCGGAGCGTGCAATTGTCTTTCCATTCTTCATCAATGTCCTTTCCTCGTTCTGTTCCAGCAGCACTGTACATGGTGTAAGAGAAAGGATTGGAGGGAGCGGCAGAGCTGGCGGCAGCCATCGATGGTTCTTGTTCATAGGAGGTGTCGGCAGGGCTGTCCTCGCTTTGTCTTGTGTGGTCATGAACAAGAGGGGGGTCTGCGATGTCTTGATTTTCATATAGGCAGGAGAGAGCATCAGCTAAATAGTTCGTTCTTCCAGGAGTATAGATGATTTTTGCATCGTATTTGCTGATTTCGCCTATCCATCTTGTTCTTCTTCTTCCAGGTATCCTTTCTGTTTTAAGATTAGTGAGAGGTTGGTGGTTGGTAACAATAGTGAAGGTATTGCCCATGAGGATGTGGTTGAAAGCGGCGAGGGCATCAATCACAGCAAGGGCTTCCGTGTCTGTTGTTCCATAGTTCATCTGTGAATTAGTGAACTTTCTGCTGTGTAAAGCGGCCGGTCTTGCCGTTTCATGGGAGGCTCCTTGTCCAACCCATGCTCCAACTCCAACATCCAATGCATCAGTAATCAGCTGTATTGGTTCTAGTTTACTGTAGTCGATAGGTTGAATAACGTTGGCGTTTTTTATCAATTCCTTGATGTTGGTAGAGGCTTGGTAATGAGTGTGGGTCCAGACAAATTCTGCATTGCCGGTAAGGTCTGTGAGCAGCACTGTCACAGTGGCATGGTGTGGTAGGAACTGGGCAATATAGTTGACTAGTCCTAGGAATCGCATGAGCTCCTTTTGATTCCGGAGTGTCGACCATTCCGTTAAACAGGCGATTTTTCCTGGGGCTGCGTGTATTCCTTCATCATCTATAACATGTCCTAGAATATCAAGTTTGTCGGCAAACAGGATTGATTTGTTTCTGCTAGCGTAGAATTTAGCTTTGCTAAGTTTAGTACAAACCAGACCTATATGGTAGGCGTGTTCTGTTGCCGTGTTCGAGAAGATGAGAATATCATCAATGTAGACCCAAACAAAATTGTGGAGGTATTCGCTTAGGAGGTTTTCCATAATTCGCGTAAAGGTGGCGGGCGTATTCATATCACCTGGTAACATAACTCGGCTAATGAAACTTCCGAAGCGTGTTTTGAAACTGTTGTAGCGTTCGCTTTCTGGATCTAACCTTGTTTGGAACTAGGCATCGCTTAGGTCAATCTTTCTTCGGAATCTAGCCCGTCCAACTGCATTTAGGATCTTGGTTTGGTTTGGGATAGCGGAGCTGTCCATAACCGTGTTTTCGTTCCATAGCTTGAGATCAACCAAGGGGCGGATTCTTTTGCCATCTGCTTTTGGTTGAACAAACATAGGAGCGGCACCTGGGGCTTCTGCCCGGTAGATGACTCCTCTTCTTTGTTGTTGGTTGATCCAATCACAAAGTGGGCTTTTGTATGCGTCAGGAGTAGAGTAGGTGGGTTGGTTCTTGAGATTGGAGGGGTCTCGGAGGTGGATGTGGTGGTTCACCTCTCTCATAGGCGGTAGTTCTTCGGGTATTTGATCAGGGAAAATATCAGAGTATTCATCCAATAGTTTTTGGGTAGTTGCTTCACAGACTGCAGCTCGGTACTCTCCGCTTGTTGGCTTGCATGAGACTCTGACCTTCTGATCTGGGAAATCGATGGTTGATTCCCCACATCTGATTATAGCTTTGTAGCAGTTCAGGAATGGCATGCCTATTAGGGCATCGTATTTGGCTAGGTTTCCAATCAGCATTTCCTGTGGGGGTAGTATAGCAGAACCAAGTCGGATAGTTGCAGAACAGGTTTTATGGCTTGTGGATCGTGATCCCTTTACTGCCATATTGACTGGTATGGGTTGGTTGAGGTCACGGGTTGGGAGTCCATGGACGGAGACAAAGGCATTACTGATCATATCTCTTCCGATTGCGCCAGTGTCGAATAGGACTCGAGCCCTTTTGCCATTGATCAGGATAGTACCTTCCAGAGCGGTGTGTGCTTTGAATGTAGCCGGAGGTCGAACACTGTTGCATTCCACATCGATATACCAGATATGGATCTCTTCATACTCACTGGATTGGGCGTTATCTCCTTCAACATTGTTGGCCGACGCTTCTTGCTTAATTGCCTTTCCTTTTCCTTTCTTCATAGGACAGTTCTTTGCCATGTGTCCTGTTTTTCCACGTTCAAAACATTCTCCTTTTTGCCGTCTCGATTCTTTGGAGGATTTTGTTTTCTTCTTGAAAACCCGTGGGATATTGTCTTCAGAGTTGCTGGAGGCTTTGTGTCGTGGCTGGCTGTTCCTACTAGAGGATGTCTGTGTTTTGTAGGCCTTCGTCTCATGGAGGATGGAGTCCATTCATTCTACTCTTGCAGTTATTACTGCAATATCATCGCCGTCATCCTCGAGTGGTTCTACTTCTCGCCGGAGGGTAGGGTGCATTGTGTCGTAGAATCGTCGCTTCAGGTTGTATTTGGAGATACTTCCTCTCTCCATCCGGTCCTTATACATCATTAGGTCCGTAGCCACAGCGGTGATTCGCTTGACATGCGTTCCGTTAACCTGCTGGAGCTGGTTCAATTTGTTGTATAGGAGGTCGTTGGTTATAGAGGATTGGAATCGTCCTTTCAGGTAATCGATAACTGTAGTTCCTCTGAATATTACATTCCCGCCGAAATCCTTATAGCATTGATGGTATGCGTCGGTTGCCTTTCCTTCGCAGAATGATTCAATGATAAGTCCGGTTGTAGGGTCTTCCACATCTTTTCCTTGTAAGAGTATCAAGTGTGAGAGTTCTGTTGCCTATCGGTCAAATGCTTCAGGTTTGAGGTCTTTTCCTTCTCCTGTGAACTTCGCTGGGAGGTGGAGTTTAAACTTAGGGGTTTCAAATGCTGCGGGTACCTACTCTTCTTCAGGCCTTGCCCGAGATTTCCCTCCTCCAGAAGGCCCTCCTCCTGTGCTAGCCATATCTGATTCGCTACTGGATTCAGGGTCGATTGGAGGATCAAAGGAAGGCTTCTTTGCTGGAGTAGAAGGGAATTCTCCTGGATGTTGTATATCTTCAGTGTTTGCAGGATCGCGTGGCTCTTTAGCAGAGCGCCGGGGTTGTTTCTTTCTTGTAAGATCTTACCGTGAGATTTGCTTCCGACTCTTGGTCGTCAAAGACTCTATCTTGGCTTTGAGATGAAGCCGAATGTGCTGTAATTCTGCCGCTTCTCTCCGCTAGCGTTCTGAGGTAGATATGGATAGGTTGATCAGGCCTAAATGCGGGGACCAGTTCTTAACCACTTGCTGAGGTTAAAAAAATGTAACGTGTGCGCAAGGTGCTAATCACGTTAACGATAATAGATACGATAGTTGGCAGGTGGCCTGCTCTTCCAGAGAGGAGGCGAGAGCTGAGAACTAAAGGAGGCTTCGAGGGTGTACTGAGGAACAAAGAAGTAACCATTCAACCAAGTATATTAAAATACTGTTTGCCGAAGTCTGCCTCTTCTATCGTAGAAACAGGCGGTCTTTAAATACACAAATCTGTTCATGTCTGGCATGAACAAAACTAATCAAAGGTATCAATTGATACTCTTTGGTAAAACTCCTTAAGTATCAAAGTGATACTGAAAACAAAACATAAAACAAAACCAAGTATAAAACAATACTTAAAACAAACCAGTAACCCGGTACGG
>NW_003299090.1:506176-515483 GCF_000151645.1 Tuber melanosporum | reverse complement strand
GTATGATACTTGGTTTTGTTTGATGTTTTGTTTTAAGTTTAGTTTTGATACTTGGTTTGTTTTAAGTATTGTTTGATACATGGTTTTGTTTTATGTTTCGTTTTAAGTATCGCTTTGATACTTGGTTTGTTTTAAGTATCATTTGATACTTGGTTTGTTTTAAGTATCGTTTGATACTTGGTTTTGTTTTATGTTTTGTTTTAAGTATCACTTTGATACTAAAGGAGTTTTACCAAAGTGTATCGATTGATACCTTTGATTAGTTTCGTCCATGCTAGACATGAACAAATTTGTGTATTTAAAGACCGCCTGTTTCTACAATAGAAAAGGCAGACTTCAACAGACAGTATTTCAATATACTTGGTTGAACGGTTACTTCTTTGTTCCTCAGTACACCCTCGAAGCCTACTTTAGTTCTCAGCTCTCACCTCCTCTCTGGAAGAGCAGGCCACCTGCCAACTATCGTACCTTTACCGATAACGTGATTAGCACCTTGCGAACACGTTACATTTTTTTAACCTCAGCAAGTGGTTAAGAACCTGTCCCCGGATTTAGGCCTGATCAACCTATCGATATCCACCTCAGAACGCTAGCGGAGAGAAGCGGCAGAATCACAGTACATTCAGCTTCATCTCAAACCCAAGATAGAGTCTTTGACAACCAGGAGTGGGAAGCAAATCCCACGGCAAGACCTTACAAGGAAGAAACAACGCCGGTGCTCTGCTAAAGAGCCGGGCGATCCTGCAAACACCGAAGATACACAACCTCCAGGAGAATTCCCTTCTACTCCAGCAAAGAAGCCTTCCTTTGAACCTCCAAACGACCCTGAATCTAGTAGCTAATCAGATATGGCTAGCACAGGAGGAGGGCCTTCTGGAGGAGGGAAATCTCGGGCAAGGCCTGAAGAAGAGGAGGTACCGGCAGTATTTGAACCCCCTAAGTTTAAACTCCACCTCCCAGCGAAGTTCACAGGCGAAGGGAAAGACCTCAAACCTGAAGCTTTTGAACGATGGGCAACAGAACTCTCAAACTTCCTACTCCTACAAGGAAAAGATGTGGAAGACCCTACAACCGGACTTATCAGTGAATCATTCTGCGAAGGAAAGGCAACCGACGCATACCACCAATGCTATAAGGATTTCGGCGGGAATATAAGATTAAGAGGATCTACAGTTCTCGATTACTTGAAAGGACGATTCCAATCCTCTATAACCAACGACCTCCTATACAACAAATTCAACCAGCTCCAGCAAGTTAACGGAACGCATGTCAAGCGAATCACCAATGTGGCTACGGACTTGATAATGTATAAGGACCGAATGGAGAGAGGAAGCATCTCCAAATACATCCTGAAGCGACGATTCTACGACACCATGCACCCTACCCTCCGGCGAGAAGTAGAATCACTCGAGGAAGATGGCATTGATATTGCAGTAATAATTGCAAGAGCAGAACGAAAGGACCCCATTCTCCATGAGACCAAGGCCTACAAGACCCAGACATCCTCTAATAGGAACAGCCAGCCACGACACAAAGCCTCCAGCAACTCTGAAGACGATACCCCACGAGTTTTCAAGAAGAAAACAAAATCCTCCAAAGAATCGAGACGGCAAAATGGAGAATGTTTCGAATTTGGAAAAACAGCGCACATGGCAAAAAACTGTCCTACAAAGAAAGGAAAAGGAAAGGCAATTAAGTAAGAGGTGTCGACCAACAATGTTGAAAGCAATAACGCCCAATCCAGTGAATATGAAGAAATCCATATCGGATATATCGATGTGGAATGCAACAGTGTTCGACCTCCGGCTACATTCAAAGCACACACCGCTCTGGAAGGTACTATCGTGATCAATGGCAAAAGGGCTCGTGTCCTATTCGACACAGGCGCAATCGGAAGAGATATGATCAGTAATGCCTTTGTCTCTGTCCATGGACTCCCCACTCGAGACCTTAACCAACCCATACCAGTCAATATGGCAGTAGAAGGGTCACGATCCACAAGCCATAAAACCTGTAGTGCGACCATTCGACTTGGTTCCGCAGTCCTACCCCCCCAGGAAATGCTGGTTGGAAATTTGGCCAAATACGATGCCCTCATTGGTATGCCATTCCTGAACCGCCACAAAGCTATAATCAGGTGTGGGGAATCAACCATTGATTTCCCAGTTCAGAAGGTCAGAGTCTCATGCAAGCCAACAAGCGGAGACTACCGGGCCGCAGTCTGTGAAGCAACTGCCCTTCAACTATTGGATGAGTACTCTGACGTTTTCCCTGACCAAATACCCGAAGAACTACTGCCTATGAGAGAGGTGAACCACCACATCCGCCTCCGAGACCCCGCCAATCTCAAGAACCAACCCACCTACTCTATTCCTGACGCATCCAAAAGCCAACTTTGTGACTGGATCAACCAACAACAAAGAAGAGGAGTCATCTACCGAGCAGAAGCCCCAGGTGCCGCTCCTATGTTTGTTCAACCCAAAGCAGATGGCAAAAGAATCCACCCCTTGGTTGATCTCAAGCTACGGAACGAAAACATGGTTATGGACAGCTCCGCTATCCCAAACCAAACCCAGATCCTAAATGCAGTTGGACAGGCAAGATTCCGAAGTAAGATTGACCTAAGTGATGCCTACTTCCAAACAAGGTTAGATCCAGAAAGCGAATGCTACAACAGTTTCAAAACACCCTTCGGAAGTTTCATTAGCCGAGTTATGTTACAAGGGGATATGAATGCGCCCGCCACCTTTATGCGAATTATGGAAAACGTCCTAAGCGAATACCTCCACCATTTTGTTTGGGTTTACATTGATGATATTCTCATCTTCTCAAACACCGAAATAGAACATGCCTACCATATAGGATTGGTTTGTACCAAACTAAGGGAAGCTAAATTCTACTCTAGCAGAAACAAATCAATTTTGTTTACCGATAAACTCGATATCCTAGGACATGTCATAGATGATGAAGGAATACACGCAGCCCCTGGAAAAATAGCCTGTTTAACAGAATGGTCAACACCCCGGAATCAAAAGGAACTCATGCGATTCCTAGGACTAGTCAACTATATTTCCCAGTTCCTCCCACACCACGCCACTGTGACAGCGCCGCTCACAGACCTTACCGGCAATGCAGAATTTGTCTGGACCCACACCCATGACCAAGCCTTTACCAACATCAAGGAATTGATTAAAAACGCCAACGTTGTTCAACCTATCAACTATAGTAAACCAGAGCCGATATGGCTGATTACTGATGCATCGGATGCTGGAGTTGGAGCATGGGTTGGGCAAGGGGCCTCCCACGAAACGGCAAGACCGGCGGCGTTACACAGCAGGAAGTTCACTAATTCACGGATGAACTATGGAACAACAGACAAGGAAGCCCTTGCTGTGATTGATGCTCTCGCCGCTTTCAATCACATCCTGATAGGCAATACCTTCACTATTGTTACAGACCACCAACCCCTCACCAATCTTAAAACAGAAAAGATACCCGGAAGGAGAAGAACAAGATGCATAGGTGAAATCAGCAAATACGATGCAAAAATCATCTATACCCCTGGAAGAACGAACTATTTAGCTAATGCTCTCTCCCACCTATATGAGAATCAAGACATGGCAGACCCTCCTCTCGTTCACGACCATACAAGACAAAGCGAGGACAGCCCTGACGACACCTCCTATGAACAAGAACCATCGATGGCTACCACTAGCTCTGCCGCTCCCTCCAATCCTTTCTCTTACACCATGTACAGTGCTGCCGGAACAGAACGAGGAAAAGACATTGATGAAGAATGGAAAGACAATTGCACGCTCCGCAGCACACCTCCTCATGAACTTGAACAAAGCAGACTCCACTGGTCCCACTGTTACCACGACACCTGCCCTTTTCACCAGACTGAGATTAAGTTCGGAAACAGATACCAGCAACCGTACTATATGCCTGCTAATGATTCCAAGAACACCAGCTTCGATACCGCAGAAGGAGAAGAAGAGATGATCAATGAAAATGAGTCAACCCAATCTCCTCATATCCTTAATCCCGCTCCTACACGATACCAAGATCTTGAAGAACTCGAACAAGCAGCAGCCTACATGGATGCAATATCCTATTTACACCCCCCACAGCCAGCCCTGCCATCCTCCCCTCCCATAATCGATTCACGACCACTATATGGTGGACCCTTACGAGTACACAACAATGAAACCATTGTCTCGGTCATACCCCCTACTATACCCGAGCATCGACGTCAACTCTACGAAACCTTGGAGGAAGAGGAAGCCCCTATCGAACCAACAAGAGGATCTCTAATCGAGGATGAAGGAGATGTTAGATCAACCACAGAAGAATTAACCTCCTCGTTCCGAAGCCAAATGATAGCAGGATATCGCCATGACCCGATTTACTTCAAAGCCATGGATAGCTCCAGGCATGGAGACCTTGCTCCCTACAACATATCAAACGGAATGGTCTATACCAGCACCCGTTATGGTGCACATTGCCTATATATACCAAAGGGCCATATGTTCAATGGAATGACTATTAGAGAATATGTCATATCCGAGATTCACAACAAAGGACACCACAGTGCGGACCGCAACCTTCAATATGCTTCAGAATATGTTTACTGGCCTGAGATGCGCAAAGATTTCTGCGATTTCGTCAAACAATGTGAACTCTGCCAGGCAAACAAGGAGCGAACACAACTTCCCGAAGGAAAGGCACAGACCCTCCAACTACCATGTGAAATATTCGAATCATATGCCATCGATTTCGCAGGACCGTTCAACAAATCCGCTGGATATGACACCATCTTAGTAGCTGTGGACGGGTTTTCTGGATATACCTGGCTCATTCCAATGAAAGTTACCGATTCCTCCAAAGACACCTGGAATAACCTCCAACGATACCAGTTTACCCCCCATGGGTACCCCTTATCTATTGTCAGTGACTCTGATCCCCGCTTTACCCCTAGATTCTGGAAACAAACCTTGACCTCCCTCGGAATAAACCACATTATGGCTGCCCCTGGACACCATGAGACTAATGGCCAGGCAGAGCGAAAAATCCACAAGGTTAAGACCGGAATTAGGAACATGATCAATGAACGACAAACCAACTGGAAACCAGCCCTAGTTGAACTGGCCGCATATATCAATGCCGGATTCTCAGATACCCTGGGAATGTCACCATACAAGGCAGTCTTTGGCCGCCAATACCCCCTCCTACCTACAACACTATTCAAGAACTCCTCAGTCCCCGCCTCTGATGACCATCTAAACCTCCACCAAGCAATTCGGCACGATGCCTTCCAAGCTGTTAAGGCTGCCCGATTCCGAAGCACCACTACTGCCCAGAAACGACGACGCAAACATATCCCCATCTCACCAGGAGATATGCTCATGATTCACGGTAACATGTTTATTACCAATGTCGGACGCAGTAAGAAACTGCAACCCCGATGGCGCGGACCCTTCAAAGTCATATCCTTTAATGAGCATACAGAGAACTACACTGTCCAGATGGATGGACGCATGTACCACCGCAATACTGCAGTCTTTCACGCGGCAGCTGTCAAGCGATTCCATCCAAATGACGACTCTACGTTCCCTGGAAGAGCCCACTCCGGACCCGAACCTATCATCATTGCGAAGAAAGATGAATGGGAAGTTGAAGAAATCTGAGACCACCGCCTTTGCCATGGCAATGATCAATTCTTAGTCAAATGGAAGGGATATCCAACGAGCGAAAACAGTTGGGAACCACTGGAAGGACTAGAGCACGCTCTGGATATAGTGAATGAATGGTGGAAAGACAATTTGCCGAATGGATCCCTTCCCCCAACAATCAACTACATCACTATGTGCTGGACACCCACGATGCCAGAAACTGAGCGATGGCATGCAGAACTCGAAGCTAGAGATGGATTTTGGGCACCATACTTTGAGTCGGAATTCGAGAGTAGCGATGAGGAGAATCAAACTATGGAGCAGGCTCTCGACAACTTTATCTAGGTCACCAATCACCATCCGAATACCATAACAATGTCAAACTATGTGGAGCTTAATGTAAGGCAGCGACAACAGATTATTGGACTGTTGTTGAACCGCGATGCTATCCAACTTGAAGATTATTTCGAAATCCTCTGGATTGACTACTGTCCTGATTGTGATCCTGCTTGGGTTGATGTACAGCACGAATCTGGTATTCGTGACTACTGTGATTTAGACTTCTTCGAGTCTAAGTGTTTCCTTAGAGTTTCCTCTTGTCCCTGGTGTGATACTTATGATGAGGAATTTCTTGCAGAAACGGAAGCCATGAGTTTCTCGGAATCCACTTTTGATGATTATTAGGTTTTGTTTGTTTAAACAGTTGTTTTGTTTTGGGGAATGTAACTGGTACGGGTACTCGGTTATTGGTTTTGTTTTATGTTTTGTTTTAAGTATCGCTTTGATACTTGGTTTGTTTTAAGTATCGTTTGATACATGGTTTTGTTTTATGTTTTGTTTTAAGTATCGCTTTGATACTTGGTTTGTTTTAAGTATCGTTTGATACTTGGTTTGTTTTAAGTATCGTTTGATACTTGGTTTTGTTTTATGTTTTGTTTTAAGTATCACTTTGATACTAAAGGAGTTTTACCAAAGTGTATCGATTGATACCTTTGATTAGTTTCGTCCATGCTAGACATGAACAAATTTGTGTATTTAAAAACCGCCTGTTTCTACGATAGAAAAGGCAGACTTCGACAGACAGTATTTCAATATACTTGGTTGAACGGTTACTTCTTTGTTCCTTAGTACACCCTCGAAGCCTCCTTTAGTTCTCAACTCTCGCCTCCTCTCTGAAAGAGCAGGCCACCTGCCAACTATCGTACCTTTACCGATAACGTGATTAGCACCTTGCGAACACGTTACAAACCAAGTATCAAAGCGATACTTAAAACAAAGCATAAAACAAAACCAATAACCGAGTACCCGTACCGATTACATATGATATGTGGTCTGACTTTGTGGATGTTATCCGTAATTCGCGAAGAATGGTATTGTGCTGATCATTTCTTGCTTTCCATTGTTGTATGCGAATTTGGCCATAGATAACAGCTTATACCACTCATCTTGTTGATAATTGACGTAGGCCCTCAAATATTGTTCGAGTATTGCATTTACCCGTTCCGTTTGTCCATCCGTTTGTGGGTGGAACCCTGTACTGATCCTGTTTTGTATCCCCATTTCTCCGGTTACTTTCTTCCATAGTCCCGATGTGAATAGTGTTCCTAAATCGGTAATGATATTTTTTAGGAGGCCATAAAGTCGGAAAACCTCTCGGAAGAATGTTTGTATAAAATCCCTCGTGTTGATATCTTTTCTGACTGGAATGAAATAACTCATTTTGGTCAGACCATCCACCACGACCAGGAGGCTATCGCAATTTTCCGATGCCGGTAGATCCGTGATGAAATCCATAGTAATTGTTTCCCATGGTCGTTTGGGAACTTCGTTTGATTTCAGTAATCTATATGGTGCGTGTTTAGCCATTTTCATCCTTTGGCATATGTCATAGTTTTTGACATATCGTTTGACATCTTCACGTAGTCCTGGCCCATAGAATGACCTTGTAATGAATTCTGTGGTTTTAGCCGTTCCCCCATGTCCTGTCGTTCAGATATCGTCGTGTTGTCGTATGATGTCTGTCCTTATCTCTTCCTCTTCCAAGATCCATTGTTTTCCGTCATACCACATATTTCCATCCTTCCATTGGCATAAACCCAGAGCAATTCCTTTCATCTCATTTTTTCCTTCCTTCAATACTTCTCTTATTGCCTGAATTGTTTTGTCTTTCTTGTTTGCATTCTCAATTTCCTTTTCCTCCGTCGATGTGAATTGGATAACCTGCATTGCCTCGAAGTAGGTTTTTGGTAATAGTGTTCGTATTTTTTGTTTGATTCTTTCATCTTCTTTCGTTTGTGGTTTGTTGCTTGCAATTCTTGTAAGAGCATCTGGCTTTCCACTCTCTTTGCCTGATCGGTATTTGATTTTGAAGTTGTATTTGCTGAGGTGTTCCATCCATCTTATCTGGTGGTCATTCAGTTCTTTCGTAGTCATGAACGGGACCCAGTTTTTGTGGTCGGTTAGAACTTGGACCGGATGGT
Source organism: Tuber melanosporum (assembly GCF_000151645.1). NCBI lineage: Eukaryota > Fungi > Ascomycota > Pezizomycetes > Pezizales > Tuberaceae > Tuber > Tuber melanosporum. The sequence continues at coordinate 507,331 of NW_003299090.1, read as the reverse complement.
CATTGTTCAAAACGTATCTCCTCTATTCCTTTAATGCTTAAACTTTTGCTAATAGTTCTTTATTTGTAACATCTTAGTTGCACTCTGCGGGGGTCATTGTCTTGGATCGGTAAGACACTGGCCTCCATTTTCCATCATCGCATTGTTGCGATTGTATGCCTCAGCATACATATTTTGAGGTGTCCTTTTCGATCATTGTCTTTCAGTTTGGGTTGAAATGAACCAGTATGGGTGCCGAGGTTAGATGCGTCCATATTGCATTGTATGCTTTTTGTTCCGTTTCTCCCCATTCCCATTTCTTGTCTTTCTTTGTTAGGTTATAGAGTGGTTTTGCAAGCCTGCTAAATCCCTCCATCAACCTTTGATAAAAGTTGCAGAATCCCATGAAGCATTGAACATCTGTTTTGTTGTTTGGTTTGGCCCAGTCCCATATAGCTGCTGTTTTGACAGGGTCGACCTTGACCCCGCTTCGATTGATAATAAATCTAAGGTATTCCATTTCTTCTTTATGGAATTCACATTTCATTGGTTTGATCTTCATTCCTGATCCTTGTATTGCGGCCATGATATTGCTGATATCCTTTTGGTGTTACTGTATGTTTTCTAAGTATATGAGTACATCATCCAAGTATACGATGTAACATATGTCGAGGTACTTATTGAGTACCTTGTTGATCCATCTCTGGAATGAAGCCGGTGCATTGGTTAGCCTGAAGGGCATAACCAAGTATTCGAACATTCCATAACTTGAGGCGAATGTAGTCTTCCATTCGTCTCCTGCCTTGATGCGTATATTGTGGTATGCGTCCTTGATGTCGAGTTTGGTGAAGTATTTTGCTGACCGCAGTCTATCCAGTGCTTTTCCAATCAAGGGTAGTAGATATCGGTCTTTCTTGGTAACCGAATTGAGAGCTCAGTAGTCCACGCAGAGTCTCATTTTTCCGTCTTTCTTTTTGACGAAGAGTATTGGGGATCCTCCTGACACGAAAGAGTCCCTGATCCATCCTCACTTTAAGTTTTGCTCGATGTACTTCCTGAGTTCTTCGAGCTCTGCTTCTCCTAGTGGATATAACTTCTTGTAGTGGATTTCTTTTGTCTTTTCTGTTTTTTCGTCTTTATCCAGCTGAATTCTGTGATTGATTCCTGGTCTTCGAG
>NW_003299090.1:497734-506026 GCF_000151645.1 Tuber melanosporum | reverse complement strand
GTTCCATGAATTGATGATATTCTCTTGGAACCAATTCTCTCCATCCCTTTTTGCTTTAGTATTTCTTATCCTGGATTGCTAGCTCCTTGCTGATGTTGATTTTCACTAGGACTGCTTTTTCATCTTCGTATGTCCATTTGAGAATTCCTATTGTATCTCCCCTTTGATAGTACCTTCCAAAGGCTTGTGCTGTGATCTCTTTGATCTCAATTCATTTTGTTGTATCAGGCTGGTTTTGGTCCGTGCTTTCAAATCTCTTTTCTCCTCTTGTAGTTTCTTCCAGTTGATCTACTTCGTGCAGATCCTCATTATTGATTTTTTCAATTATCAACTGTGCGATTCGATCACTCTTTTGGACTTGGTAGTCCTCTTGAGCCAGGTTGGCCAGGACCACTATGATTTCAGCTGTATAGTCGACGTTGATTACCCCGGCCATAGTCATGAGTCGATGTTTGACTGCTAGACCACTGCGGGATGCTATTCGTCCATAGGTGCCTTTTAGTAGTCCGATGGCTATTCCTGTTGCTATCGTTACCTGCCCATTGGCAGATACCTTGATTCCTTCGTTGGCATACAGGTTGTATCCTGCTGCCCCTTTGGAACCCTTGGTAGGCACTCTTGCCTCTTAGTCCAGTCTTTGTATCCGGATTCTTTTATCTTGCCGCATCTCGGCGAACTTTGCATGTAAAGTTTCTTCTTACACTTCTCGTATTGGTGTCAAGTAAACCACAGGTGAACTGTTGAGACATCGTGTCGCACATAGTTCGCTTGTAAAGGTCGTCTTGTTCTCGTTCCAATCAATCGTCGGATTATGCTTTCGTAACTATGGCATCCCTAGGACTATCTCATGGTTTTTCAGATCTGCTACCTGAAAGGTTGCCATTTCCCTATGGCTGTCAATGTCTATAGGTACTGTCGCTGTATGGGTTATAGGACCCATAGCGCTTGGCTTTCCATCCGCTAGGTAGACTTGTCTTACTTTCTTTGCTTGTTTGGTGTGGAGGCTGTATTTGTCGCAGATTTCTTTGTCGATGAAGTCTGCGGTAGCTCCAGAGTCGAGCATTGCATATATTGTTGTTTCTTCGTTTTCTTCATTGTATATCTTCGTTTTGATCATCACAGAGTCTCCACCTTCTTCTCCTCTTTGCATGTGTAGTACCGTGTAGTAGTTTGCTACCTTGATGGGTTTTCCAGGTCCACATCTTGGATCTCCCAGACCACCATTTACTGGAGACCCTTGTCATTTTCCACCGGTGAATCTTCTGCGATCATTTCGCAAATGTTGCTCCTTTTTTGATTTTGGAAACGATTATTCCCAGCAGCTCTGGTCCCTTGGTATCCACTGTCGTGTCGGCTTCTGCATTCTTGTATCCTATGTCCTGCTTTTCCACACCTTAGGCAGAGTTTCCCGTTTATTCTTCTGGCGTATTCTTCCTTAGACAGATTTAGAGCAGGTCCTGCTCTTGATTTGTCTAACTCCATTGGCTCGCCTAATGGTAATGCTCGACTTTCTCCTCGAGCTGCTTGCGGTTTGAAGGTTCCGTCCACATTTCTGGATGATTGGACCACCCTGTATGCTATAGTGTTTTCCGAGTTGCTTCAAAACATGTTTAGTTTGCTTTCCTTATCGATCGCCCATCTTGCAAATTGTTCTGCTGTTGTATAGCATAGGTCAGAGATTCCCCATGCCTCTCGGAGTCTCTCACTGCCGTTTCTCAGGAGGATGATGTAGAGAGTAGCATCATCAAACTCGGCCTCTTATTCCAATAGTCGGCATTCATTCTAGTATGCTGGGAATGTTTGTTTTCCTTGTTGGAGTTTTTTCAGCTTTCATCTTGCTGTTTCTTTGGCATTAGGATCTCTGAATTGTTCGAAGAGTGTCGCCTTGAACTCTTCGTATGTGACCCATTCCCTCTGCTTTCTTTCATCTTGGAAAAGCATGATCCATTGTCCCGTGAGTCCTCTGAGTAGAGATTCCATGTATGGAATCTTGATTTCGTCATGGTGATCTCCATATCCCTTGACGGCAAAATATCCTTCACCCTGTGCTAGGAATATTCGTAGTTTGTCTTCAGCTCCTTCGTATGTGTCAGGTTCCTTTGCTTTCTGTCTTTGGACGTTTCCCTGTCCTGTATTTCATGTTCCTGCAAGAAATGCCTGAAACTGATTTTCAGTCATTCCAAGTATGCTAGTTCCTGGTGCCGGAGCAGCTGGGGCCAGTGGCCCAGGTACTGCTGATCCCGATAGTCTCTCAGGTCATGGAGTTCCTGCAGGAGAGCTATCAACTGGTGATCATTTCTCTGGGGTTACTGGGCTTGCTACTCTCGAGGGTTCTGCTGAGACATGATCTAGGGCGTCGCTGAATCCTCCCAGGTTAAGGTTTTGATCGTCGATGTCGATATCTCCTTTCCGGTCTGGATTGAACGATGCTGTCTTGTATCATTTAGCGTCGCACTAGGTGACGCTTTGTAATGTAACGATCCCTCCTTGAATGGTTATTTCTTGGCGACGGGGAATGATAGTCCTCTTCTCTTTCTTCTTCTTCCTTTGTCTTACGATAGCGCTAGGCCTCTGCCAATGTTACCGATAGTACAAGACCTTTGTCTTCTATCAGAAACGTCTATCGTAAGTTTTCTCTAACTCTTCTTCATGAAGAGCCCTCCTTGGTGTAACAATAACGTTGCAATAAAGATAAAGATCGTAAAGTTGTTTTATATTCGTTAAAGTAATAAGTAGGAGAAGTACTTAGAACAAAGTATGAAGAACCTATCTTCTTCGGCCGCATCGGCCTCCTTATATAGTATTCTTCCCACCCATAGTCATGTGACCTAAAGTAGTCACATGTACGAAACCAAATCATAACAAACTAGTCATGTGACAAAAGTGATCACATGCTCAAAACCCATGACCTCATAGCGAGGTCATGTACAAAAACTCATAAACCAATCATATCGCAATAACCAAGTCATATGACTCGACTGAGTCATGTGCACAAAACCCATGACCACATAATGAGGTCATGTGCGAAACATAAATCATATGCTTAAGGCTTACCCGCCAGGCATCCTCGCAAGGCATACTTGCCAGGCGCACATCCCATGACTCATATTTGAGCCATGTGCAAAAGCATCACAAATCCCACACAAAACAAATCATATAATCCGAATAAGTCATATGTGCAAAACAATAACATACCTGTAACTCATAACCATGTGTCACGTGAAAACCTCTTTTATACCATGCCACATTCATGACAGTATTTCAGAAATCAAAAGATGTCAGAATCTACGCATACACATGTTGGCCGAGTTCATCAATGCTGGATCAAAATTCATAAGCATATTGAATTTACCTGTCAGGAGGTTGGTACCTTTCAACTCAAACCAGAACTAACAGCACGTTTATTACCAGTCTTTTCAGCATGTTACCAAAAGTACTGTTTTCCAATTCACCTTGTTGCCTACTTCCTTGATCCAGCCTCTGGTGCAAGTGAGCAAATTCCAACCTTGGTAGAGAATGAAGTTATTATATCCTTCTTGAAACAATATGGGTCTGGAATTGTAAGACAACAATATGGGTAATTCCAAAGTCAGCAGGGTTGCTTTTCCCATACTGGATCAGTATGGGAATTGGCTAGCTCAGTGCGATCCTTTTGGCAAGAAGTTTCAATTTTTGCACGTGACCTTTGTCATTTAGCACTTTGTACCTTTTATACAACTACAAATTCAGTTCCTTTGGAGCGAGTATTTTCTACATGAAATCTTTTACATGATAAGAAGCACCACTGGTTGGGTGCTGAACAGGCTGATAAATTAAGTTTCATTCATATCAATAAGCATATCTTGGATTGCCAACCTACAGAGATTCGAGGATGGTTAGACAAAAGGCTTAACAATGAGGATTTGGTAGCATATGAAGAGGACTGTGTGGTGGAGGATGCTACTGAGGAGGAACCAAGTTGGATTCATGATGTTATTATTCATAGTACCAGTAGTTAATTCTATATCTGTGTACTGTTCTGAACATTGTTTTACTTCTTGTGTATTCGGAGTCTGAGTTTATACTACTTAAGAATACTATATGCAAACTCAGTCTCTTCAATTTTGCAATATTTCTTTCTCAACAGTTATTGTATTTTTCCCTTTCTGCTTAAAACACAACTTACAAAGTTAACAAATGTCCAGAAAACTGAAGAGCTGATGGAGTAATCATGAAACAGACTATTCACATGAGTGGGCTACTTTTTCTATGATTGTCGGTTAATGGTGCCTGGTAAGTTTACAGTAAGTTACCATACCATACAGTATGGTAAAGTATGGTAATGTACCGTACGTTACCATCCGACCACTAGCGAGATGCGAGTGATGGCGCATGCCCTTGTCGTTGCTGGCTGAGCCTCTGGTGCTCGAGTACGAGGTAAAACCGCTTTTGTACCCATCCTAGTATGATGCCACTAACACTCGGAAGCGTTTTGCTAACCCTCTTTTTTCCAATTATCCAGCGAAACAAATGATGGTAAGAGCTTATGATACAACATAGAGGGATATCCGAAAACAGGCATCTAAAAGGCCCTTCTCCACTCTCCCGCCCTTTTTCAATGGGTACACTTCTCGAGGGAGAAGGGTGGCATGAGAACTTACGGATGCGGCGGTAGAGTACTACAAGTGGGAGAAACATATTATCATAAGCTGACCTAAATTTATTATCTTCAGTCACCGAGTGACTGGGCTGAATCCCATACAAGATTTCAGCCCGGCAGTCTCCCGATATGCTCCGGTGTTGTTGAGTGGTACAACACCCACCATTAACAAGCCCCCACCCGAGACGAGACTGCGAGCCTCGGCGCTTTACTCGGTAGGAATTCGCTCGCCGAAAGAGTTTTAGCCCATGGTAACGGTTTTTGCTAGTTCGGGTGTTCTGGACGCAAATTACTCCTTTCTCCTTTCTGGGGTTGTCGCGTTCTTAGTACTCGTACGGTGGGTGTGCATGCCCGCTCCCGACAAGCGGGAATGACGATGGCGCAAGCCTGGGTTGTGAGTGCAGGGCAGTTACCTGATCAGATGATCCAGATATAGACTGCTTGATCTCTCAAGAGCAGTATGATATCATACAGAATAGACTAGCGTAGGCTCCTCGAGAGTTAGAAATGATCCATGATATCATACCCCCCCCAATAGCAGGTCTCTGACCTCCGGCCCAATAACTCTTGGCAATGTGGAGGCTTCTTTCGTATTTCCGACCAAGTCAGAGAAATGTCTGTTAATCCCGTTTTCGCTCTCTTCTCCTTATATCTTCCTTCTACAGTACGATACTCGTATCGTACTCCGCCCGGCTGGTTAGGGATGCTTCGTTGTTGCCAGCGGTGGGGGCCGGGATCCGAGGGAGATCAGATTAGATGGAATATCAGACCATCAGATCGTCCTTTGGGATAAGTCGTACAGGGTACAGCGCTATATACATAATAAAAAATAATGAACAATGATACCAGTATGATATTATGTCATCAATGGCTTCGGCACATTGGCCGGTGCAGGCATTTCCACGGTGCAATCGGTTATTTTTCGCTTCCCGGTGGGGCTTAGTGTGGCTTCCGGACTACAACGCGGCGCAAAGTTTGCTCCTTCATTCTAGGCTTATGAGGACGTTTATGTCTACATTTCACTCTTTATACGGTGACAAGAGCTACGGTTAATAGCTGAGCGTGGTTACGACAAAGTTTGTTTTTTGTCTAGTTCTAATAAAGAAAACACACGCATGAATAGAATGAGAGAAATAGAGGCCCAGGGGTCTGCTAGGACACAATAATGAGGGCCCATCATTTGCTCTCTATCACCATCCACCAACGGATCGAAACAAAACCCTCTAAACGGCCCCTGCTGTCTTCAACAAGGTAGGCAACTCGGATTTTCTCGCCTGCAAATCGCTGTTTCCGCCAATGTGCTTCTGGCCAATGTAGATGCTCGGGACAGTCCTCTGACCGTTGATCTTCTGGAGAGCGGCCTGGAGATCGGCTCCATCATCTGCCCCACAACCACGCTGTCAATAGCCATTGGGGACAGCAGTACCAGGTGCTGGGCGGTACTAACCGACTTGGTCCAACTGGATCTCGCAAAACTTTGCACCAGCTTTGGTGAGGGCTTCTTTGGTGGCACGGCAATAGGGACAGTAAGATTTGGAAAAGACCGCTATACCAAGAACCCCCGTTAGCAAACATCGGGGGAAAGACAAACAGAAAGGATGAGAAAGGGAAGAAGGGATGAGAGCTGTTTGCATACCAACGGCGTTTTCGTCGATAATGGTTTGAACTTTTTGAACAGCGGTGGCAGACATGGCTGATGATCTGGGCGATAGGAAGAAGAAACGGCGGAATATTGAAGCTATGGTAGGCAAGTGTGTTTGTCCTGTAAAGCAGGACGGAGGAGGGCCAGAGATGTTCAAATAGGAGTCCGAAGGAGGAGATTACGTATTCAAGTACTGTTGCTGTGGTGGATAACGAAATCGAAAGGTGGAAGGGTGGGGTTGACAAATACCGGTACCAAGATGGAAAAGGCGTGCTTGGGCATGAGTTCGGTGATTAGCCGCTCTGCAACGCCCGAAGAATCACACAAATCACGAATAAAGGCCGGGGAACGGCGAACTGAGGGGTTTATTATTTTCCATCTCGGCCTCAAGTACGTGACGGGTGTTCGGGTGCGTTTGTTTGCCCGCAGCGTCCATTATTAACCACAAGATGCCGATTCTGCTCGTGACCCAAAGCTTTACGGGTACGGATAGTACGAGTACTGTACCGTGGATATGCAGCACACTGAGCACTGCACAGTACTGTACCTGTACTGTACCTGTATCCCCCTCATTGATTGTTCAGGTAAATCTGACGAACCAGAAATTACAAATTACACATAGAGAACGGTACGGTATCATACATATGCACGCTTCCGTAACCGGGATACTAGGCGGCCTGAAAGAGCAACGAAAAGTGGGGATTTTTCTCACCGTGCAGTCTTGCTTTCCGGGTTTGGGTGCGCTGACTAATCAGATCGACCCGGAGTTGGGTGAGCCATTCGGAGGGAATTCTTTGCAATTATCAACTGAATACTGCTCCGGATCAAAGGAACAGACCCATTGCTCCCATGTCACTTTCCCGAGGAGCCCGTAAGCAATTGCAACTGTGTTTTTGACAAGGGCTTGATTTTGGCCGTCTCTGCATCTCGCGTTGAGCCTAACGGGCCGATCTGGATCTACACGAGCGGCGGCACATTTCGTTGGAAGCTTCTTTCCCAAGAACGGTTTCCTCAATTCTACTCGTACGGCACAGCGCCGTACAAATGGGCACCGCGATAGACATACACCCCACCACATAATCAGGTGACCGAAGAGATACCAGAAAATGCGGGAGGGAGTCAAAGATTTTTTCTTTTTTTAAAAAAAGGTATACAGTATACAAAAAAGATAATTCCTTGCCTGGGGTGTGCAGACGAGTCTTCTATGCGGGCGCCCTGTTCTGGGTACCGTATTTCTGAATTATTGGCTGAGGATGGTGCTTCGGTCGTCTTGTGCCCTCTGGGCCCTGTGGGATTTTCTATTCAGCTAGAGTGCTGGCGGGGAAGGTGGAGAACAATCCGTCTGAGAATTGAGGGGGTGAACCGAATGTTGAATGGGATTGCCGGTATGGGTTTTCAGGCCAGAGATCCGTTCGCAGAAGGAGAGGCTGGTGTGTGTGAAGTGGCTTTCTGCTGATTACGTGAGAAAACCATCATCTGTGATTGGCCAGGACTCACTTTCTCTCCCGCTAAGGCTCACTCAAGTTAGTACGAGCAGTGGCATCTGTGGCAGCTAGAATTTGGTCATTGTGTGTGGGTGGGTGGTGCAGCTCTCTTTCTCTCTTCCTCTTTTTTTTCTTCTTTCTTCTCCTTACCCTTGCTCCTCGTCCCGCTCATCTGCTCTCTTCTCGCTCCCGCTGTTTTTTCCTCCATCACCTCTTCTTCTCTTCCTCTCCCCCTCTCCTCCTCTCCCACTCCTCTCTCTTCTACCTACCTCCTCCGCCATTTCAACTATGGACACAACCAGAGATCGACCGCCATGCGCTATATGTGGGGAAGCGATACTGAGAGACGTGCAGCATGAATCGGCACACGCCAGTAAGCACGACCCATCAAGAAAGGGCCGATAGACTACAATGGCAGAAGGTACATTCACAGACTAACTGACTTCACGTGAGGCACAACCTTAGGGTGAATACAGAAACTGCGAGAGCTTTTATGGTCGCACGACCCGATTTTTGCAGCCAGATGA
>NW_003299090.1:465111-497584 GCF_000151645.1 Tuber melanosporum | reverse complement strand
GAAATTTCTTAGGACAGGAATGAAGAAGACCTGGTCCGGAGGTATCGATCACCCCACTACTTTTCGACCCGCATCGCCCCACATCCAGCTATCCCTTGCCACATCCCCAACAACTTGCTCCCCCCAATCAAACCAAGGAAGCAAGCCCCACTCTAAAACCTTAAAGCAAACTTTAAGATTCCTAACCTAACAACTCCCTTAATCCGTCATGTCCAACGAAGTCGCCGATAACCACGACGGTTCTCCTGCTGGCGATGAATCACTTTTCGATAACTCTTTTCAAAACCTGAATGTCAACGATGACCATCACGACGGGGACCACGAAGGAGCTCGTACCGAGGAAGAGTATGCCCAATCGCCGCTCACCCTTCGCGCAATTGTTTCGTCTAAGGAAGCTGGTGTAATCATTGGCAAGGCTGGAAAAAATGTTGCCGATCTTAGAGAAGAGACTGGTGTGAAGGCTGGTGTGAGCAAAGTCGTTACCGGGATCCCGGATAGAGTTCTCACTGTTACCGGGCCTTTGGACGGAGTAGCTAAGGCCTATGCGATGGTGTCTCAAACTTTGCTCGATAGCCCTCCAAGTACGATCGGTGGTGGACCACCTCCAGGACCTGGAAGTATGTGATGTTTTTAATATTGTTTCCCCCTTCCCCTTCTGTATCGATTGGCAATATTGACCTCTCTTCCAACATGCATTTCTTAAGCTAACAGGGGATTACAATCGCTCAGCTCTCCGCCTGCTCATTTCCCACAACCAAATGGGGACCATCATCGGCCGCCAAGGATTGAAGATCAAGCACATTCAGGATGTCTCAGGAACCCGTATGACTGCTGCTAAGGAAATGCTCCCTCAATCGACTGAACGGGTGGTTGATGTTGCTGGAGATCCTGAAGCTATTCGCACAGCCATCTGGGAAATTGGGAAATGCCTTGTTGATGACTGGCAGAGGGGTACTGGAACTGTTCTGTATAATCCTGCAGTCCGTAGTCCCGGTGGCTCTAGCAGCGTTGGAATGGGTAATGGGATGGGCGGAAGTGATAGATACGGTGGTGAACGCGGCAACACTCGCTCTTACGCTCGCACTGGAAACGGTGCCGACTTTTCTGATAGCTCGCCTCCCTATCGTCGCCATGATGGTCCTTCCGGACGCCCTTCCGACCGTTCCCCATCCTCTTCCAATACCCAACCTATGCACACTGACGATGGAGAGGAAATTCAAACTCAGAATATCTCGATTCCCGCTGACATGGTTGGATGCATTATCGGCCGCGGAGGAACCAAGATTCAGGATATTCGCAGGAGCTCTGGTGCTAGGATCAGCATTGCCAAGACGCCCCACGGTGATACTGGAGAGAGAATGTTTACTATCATGGGGAGTGCAAGCAGCAACGAAAAGGCACTTTACCTGCTTTACGAAAATCTTGAGGCTGAGAAATTGAGGAGGAGTAATCAAGGAAGTCCTAACCACGAGATTGAATAGGCGTTTATCTCTTTATGGTTTGCTTCGCTTTCGAATGAAATGCAAAGTAGGAACTGTCGAGTTAATACGAATTAACTTGATGTTTTTTTCTTTTTCTTTTCTGCTTGTCTTTTTTCCCTCTCTTCTCCACTTCCTCTCCTTATTCTTCGCTCCACCACATTTTACTCCTACCTTTCCTTGCTTTGTTCTTTTCATTCTTACTAGTGGAGGTGGGGAAATATTCATTTCACGAAAAGCTTCTGCTATTATTGTTTCTTTTTTCCGAGAGAGCGAAGATGGGAAACCGGGTAATAGCTGGGAAAGTAGCATTTTCCTTGATGGGGTCCTGTATAGCTTTGGCTTAACAACCGGCGGGAGTATGATGTAATGTGCTACTGGAAACGAAATCTCTAGTTTTATCATACACGAGGGTTAGGAATTGGGGACGGCGCGATGGTGAAATGGGTGAATTAGGATGATTGGTTGATAAGGGGGCAAAAAACAAATCCATCCTTACTCGTCTGCTTGACACGACGCCTGCCTCCTCAAATTGCGAAGGAAAACTATTTATTTCCCGAATATCAAGGGCCTGTTTGGTTGATGGATTTTCTCCATGGATTGCCATCTTTGCAACGTAAAATCCAGAGACCCCCCCCAATCTGGATTTTGAAAAAAAGAGAGGAGTGTTTGGCTGCACAATCCATAGATTTGTTTTATACCTGCAATAATTCCTGCGATCAATGGGAAATATAATCACCCTTAGAGGTAATTTTCACATGGATTCAGAATAACCTGCTGTCCAAGTCTTCCGTTTCCGTTGGTCGCAACAAGACTGGTCCCAAGCCATCGCTGCAACCAAACAACCTTTCCCTTATTAAGCAACCAAAGGAAAAATAATCCAGGGGTTGACGATCTATAGGAAAAACTGCGAAAATTCCGGAGACTCTTAATCTATGGATCGGCTACAACAAGTGATCCAAAGATGCCCTAATGGGTATAAGAATTTGGAAAACTGTCCGCAACTAGTCTCTAAAATCCAAGCTCGCACTAAATCCTTAGAGAGAGCCTGGGTGAGCTCGGTAGTACCTATTTGTAAGGCTATTGTGTTGTGCCTGTGCGGAACGGGAGGGAAAAGTAGACTGGACTGACCAGGAAGCCCTGGGCGCATAAATGTGCCAAGGCACAAGAGCATAACCCCAAAAGCAGAGAAAGGCCTGGCCGAGTTAAAAAAAAAAAATTAGAAACGACTGAACGTATGATAAAGCCTAAGAATGATTGAACAATCCTGCGATAAATCAATCGATGGAAAGTGGTCTAGTGCATAACTAGAAATTCAGTCGCAGTGGCAGTGCGGTGGTCTGGTCGAACGCTGTTTCGGTGCAGGTTGCACGTAAATACCGGTGACCACAAGTATCGTAGTCTCGGACGCAAAAAGCGAGTGGGAAGGTGCAATTCTACAGCAAAGATAGCCCGATTTTATACCAGGATGTTAAGTTGGAGGAAATTCATAAAAATATGGACCGCGGATAGGATCACTGGGAACAGAAAGAACATCATCGTCTTCCATATACAAATGCCCACTCAACTCCCGGCTTCTCCACCGCCGCAGGTCAGCATTCTGGTTAAAATTTCGAATCCCGCCAAGACGCAAGTTTGTTCTCTCACCAAAAACGATGATCTTGGCTCAGTTTTCATGGATGTTTTGCTCCCGCTTGCTACTACGGTACTATCGAGAGGAGTTAAATTCGATCAAGATCACAGCAGAAGTTGAGTAGTCAGCATCGTTTTTCGAACACTATCAAGTTATCCTCAAGTATTACAAGTAGTGCTGGAATAAGTGGGGCAAAATTTTGGCTGTTTTTGGCGCGCACGTGTACAGTACTAAGTATGGTATTTTTCTTGATCGGACGGCGGCTAAACAAAATCTCGGAATCTCCCCTTGCAATACTGTGGATTCCGGATCTTGCGGGGTTTTAAATCTCCGCTCGCCCAACCGGGCCCCTATGCAATCCGCTTTTTGCTGTTTTTCAAGACTCTCGCTGGACAAGCGGCAGTGCGGGGTCTGCATTTCCGGATGAAGTGGTCTCGTCGTCGCCGACAATTCTGACCGAGATGGTTCGAAACGGAGGCAAATTCATTTTCTTTTTCATAGAAGTCATAACTAGGGAGCAGATACGAGGCTATTTTTTGGAGTAAATTTCAGTTATTTGATAAAGTGGAGTTGGTATAATGTTTTAATTATCAATCTTGTTATTTTTTTCAGCTCTGGGGCCAAAACTCCACTCAAATTCAATTATTATTATTAGCAAATCAAAGAAAAAGATAATCTTAAAATAATAATGTCATATCGGTGTTTTTTCTTTTTCCTTCCATTGTTACCCCAATTTCCTGTACCAGTATTATAAATTATTATTATTATTTTTAAATCATAATAACCATGAATGTCGGCTTATGATGAGCTGAGCCATACCACCTTCCACACTGCTACCATAATATCAATTTAAAGGGGCATCTCATATATTGATCGCGAGGTTCGAAGCCTAATTCCATCGTTGGCTCTACTCCTGACTAGACTATAGTAGTTATATGCTAGAAAGCCTTTGAGTTGGTTTAGGTAGGTTGAGTCAAAAGTTTAATGTGTAGTGAATTCTCCCTGTGAGGTTAACGTTCCGAGACGTGGGATACAACCACATTGCCGGGCAATGTTCAGCTATCGTGACAACCATAACTACAATAATATTATAACGCTGAGATCTGTGTTTTTATGGCACTTCCTTTGCCCGGGATGAGATCTGGTGATAGGACCCTTCATTTTGCTTGTGACCCGGACGCAGACTGGAATGGATGGTGTTGAGGTTTAGGGGTTTTCGGGATGGCACGGCCGGTCGCGTCTCACCACGGCTTTCAGCATCGCGGCGAGCAAAGACAGAAAAAAAACCCCTGCCACGATATCTTCGATCTGTTTCTCCTTCCGCACCCTATCATCGTTTATCATCTCTCTTACTTGCCAAGAATAGTCTTGGCACTTGTTCTAGACCAGTTTTTTTTTCACTCTTTCACCACAAGTACCCTTGCAACTTGCGCGCATTTATTCCAGCACTCGTGCAAACAAATCTTGCCGGGACCACCCACACGTCCTTGCCCGTAGATTGACAAAGGACCCGGTCCCCGAGTCTGCTTCGCAATGTCGCCGCCCTTCGAATCAATCTGCAACGATCTGGAACGAAGATACCGCCAAGGGTGCCGGAAGCGATGGGGGAAGTGTGTGCAGCCCCCTTGCCACTGCGTGGCTTGCGTTCAAATGTTATCGGTATTCATCATGTTTTTGAACTTCGAAGCGGTCCGGCTGACTGCCCTCTGCCAATTAAAAAAATCAAGGTGTGGAGGGAACACTTCCCCTATATAGCTTCCAGCACCTTAATTCGGTTTATCTGGAAGCGGGACCAGAGCAGTCAGGGAAAGTGTGGCTGAAGGGGCAAGCGAAAAGAAAGTTCTTTATGAGACGCTCTCTCTCCAAGCATGATATTGTAGCGAAAACTTGGTAGAAATCGGGCCCCGCATCAAATCATCGCCAGCCTACCTCCGGGGTGACAACTTTCCTGTGAATCTCGCTTTCCTAGCCTGCTTTTCCACACATTATTCGGCCTTTCATTTCAAGTTAAAACAAACCATGCTGCATCGCGCCAAGGCGTTTGACCGCGTGGCCCTTGAACTGGCCTACCATACCATTTCTCCTACTGGTAGACTGCTGAAACCGGGGAAAATCCTGTGCCACACCCGTCATTATCCAAGACAGAGACGACTAAAGTGCTGTGTCGGTATCCTTTAGCGATGATGTGCGTGGGTGCGAGCATATAGCAACCTATAGACTATTAGCTATGCTCTGAAGTTTGGGTAAATGGGGATTTGTGGTATAGTACTGTACTGTACAGTATGATACAAGCATTCGTACCCGCACATTCTTCACGGTACAAAGTACCCACCGCGAAACTGGAGCGCGACGAACAGGGATCAGTAACTGGTACCTCTTTGCCGACAAAGTACGGGTCTCCTGCCCTGTTCTTGGCCTGCCCAGTTTCGTGGTGGGTCCGGTGAAGACTGGGATAGTTAACCGGCAAGATAGTCCCCCATGTTTTACGAAAGCATCTCCCCCAGGTATGATACAGTACTTGCATTTGTTCTCGGGTAGAATAAATTCCGAGAGCAAGGAAGGGTCGACACACTGGTCCGAATAATAGCTGACATTACTGCTCCGGGCAACAAATTGGCATATTGTCCAGTCAAAACCTTATTTGTTTTTTATAAAAGTGACGGTTCCCCACGCCCACACAGATTTTCCATGGGTTTTAAAGGTTATCATCTTGCGAATTCAGTGAGGTTCGCGAAAGGGAATGCTAATCATGTTTTTTTTTTTTTTTTTTTTTTTTTGGGAGGGGGGGCATTCTAGCACTGCAAAATCTGAAATACGGCAATTGAACCTCAAGCTGGATGTTGGGGTTTTCTCCACTAATAAGGTCTGCTACACTTTTCCTGTTTGGCTCCTGCCCAACGGTGGGGATTCTGGACTGCTTAGCGGGGGGTTTAAGTATTCCGGTTCTTACAGGGGTTTAATCTGTTAGTGATTAGCGTAAACCATGGGGATCTGGAATAAAACCGGGAGCGTAATGGAGCAAATGCTGTCCGAGTGAGATGCTGTACTGTACAGTACAGCACTCACGTAAAGTGACTGAGAAGAAAGCCTCGACAATCAGACACCCTTACACAAGAACCGCCATTTTGAGAAACGGTTTGACCAGTCTCCTACACTGAGCTTGTGCAGGAAAATTTCCGCGAATTATCCAAGTAGCTAGCTATACATATAAGTAAGGATTGTCTTTCTTTCAGCTTTTCACATAATCATCTGATACTCCCATATATCGCAGCTTCAATGTATTAGGGGCTGAATGATTTTCTTAGTAAACAGGGGGTGGTGATGATGACTTTTTTAAGCGATGGTGGAACTTTTACGAGTTTGTAGAGCCTTCAACTGATGGCTGGTATGCATCAGGTTGGTTGTATGATATAGGCAACAATGTTGAAGCGGCGTTTTGTATTATATATGGCTCTGGGCTAGGGTTATGCACTTTCCGGAGTGGCCAGTGAACCAGTGAGTCGTCCGGGATGAGCGGATTGGAGTTGGCATAGATTCACAGTTCTGGTGTAGAATTCATGTCAGTCGTGTAAAAAAAAGAAAAGAAAAGAAAAAAAAAAAAAAGGTTGCTGGCCAGAACCCACAAGAGATGAGTGAAATTTTGACCCCCTTAGATCTACATCTCTATAAGAACCCCAATACCGATTATCCCAAATGTGCCAACTCGCAGTTACCCGGTAAATTTTCATTGATTTGCTACATCCCCCTTTCAGCTGCGATCAATTAATTGATAATTGACTCCTGCGCAAGAGGAAGTGTGAGGTCCCGTGATGCCCACGAGAAGCACAGGTAAAAGAATTTATATGGGCCCCTGAAGAAAAAATGTATCATATCATACCTGAAGATTTTTTTCACCGGTCTATCAACGGTGCAAGAAAGGTCTCTGGTCTGCTTCAGCTGGGGTTTGAATATATTATGAACGCCTGATACTAAGAGATGGCGTTACCGAGTCGTTGCGAAGGTGGCCCAACTCCTGGTGCACAAGGGCAGCTGATGATGACCCCTTGGTGGCGGGGAATTTTACTTACTGTACGAGTACGCCTTCTTGGACGTGATGCTTTAACATTGCATATGCCGGACCGGCAGACTCTTTGTTAGCTATAAATAGATACCTGTTGAATGCAGGATGAAGTATGCTCTCTGAAAGTGTTTTCCTTCCATGGCTAAGGATCATTCTGCTCATTGATAGGCAAAATAGTAGCATGTGATATTGTTCGTCGAAAATTCTGTTGTCATGAAGGTTGGTTCTGACCTGCCGGCACAAAGAAATCTCTCAAAATTTCTTTCTCTCCAAAGTCACTTAGTTACTTGTCCCAGGCGATAAGTACCCGAGGGGATGTATATCTTGCATGGGCGGTCAGAAACGTACAAATTTTTTTTTCTTTCAACCATGCATTCCGCAAATCCTTATTTTCGGGTTATTTGGCCTATAAAAACTGCCGGTACAGCATGTGCTTGCTCTCTGCCCACATCCCCCCTCCCGATAGGAACCGAGACATCAAGTCCCGAGTGATCCGTCGTGCACAGGGCTGTATCATATCATATCATACTCAATCTCCCCCACGCCACCTCTCTGACAGCGTGCCGCCGTCAGGCACCGTGCGATATCAAACGTACAGCTTGTGCTCGAGCATCTTGTCTTTCTGCCAGCAACATGCCTAGCACTCTACGCGTCTTTGCGTTTTTCCCTCTTCTCTTTGTGAAAGAAAGGAAAAAAAAAACTGATGCTCGTGATTCCTCGCCATCCACTCTTCGCGCTCATAATCGCACTTGCTCGTTAGATGTGTGGACCTCAAGACTAGGGGTTGAGACGTCTACAGGCAGATAAGCATAAATACTACTTCCACGGCACTTTACTGACCCATTGGCCGTGCGGGTTTTTCGGATACGTACCGAGAATTTGAGCAGAATATAGGCTGGGTCGCTGCGCCGAGGGGGTGTCGAAGCGGACTTGGTTAGTTAGATCTATAGTGTGTTGTACGAGGAGTGCAGATTGCGGGTGGGTGGTCGGGAGTATTGATTAGATAGTGGGTTTGGGGCTGCTTCAGCACTGCAGTTTGTGGAACGGCGTGCGCGAGAGGTTGTGTTTTTTTGGGAATGGTGTTTCGCTTCGTAAATGGTTCGGTAGATTTATGATACAAAGATTATCGTTTGGATACGGTACTGTACACTACCGTAGGTGAGGAGATGGATATCGTGTTCCCGCATAAGGCAATACTGTATGATAAGAGCTCGAGTGAACGGGCCATGAGATGGGTAGTCGAAAATTTCCTCCTCTGGAAAAGGCGCGAACTACACAACAACAAAAAAAACATGGCTTCCGAGACAGGAAAAAAAAGAAAGAAAAAAACGCCAGAACTTACCGGGAGGGGCAACCCCAACGTCCTGGCACGTGGTCCGGTTGTTTGAGTCCTTACGGCACTTGTGTTTGGCTGGCCTTGCTCTGGCAGAGGTACGGTGAAGAATGCAGGTCAGGATGGCGATCTGAAAGCGCGACAGCAGGTAAACTTCCTGCTGTTTCCCTCGTGGTTGTAGGTGCTCGTGATGATGGTGATGGTGATGGAGAGGAGGAGGAGGGCTGCACGCAGTTTTTCTTTCTTTCTTTGTTTCGCACTAAGATTCTGTTTCGACGGGGTAGCTGGTTGAGATACCGAGGCAAGGTATGATACTGGTACTGTACCCGGGGTATAGGTGTTTCCCTAAGGATTTGGTCTCAATTACCGGTATCATATCACCCTTCGTGCATTGTGAGGGAATATATTACCGGAGGTGCTTTGGCTGCTCTTCTTGGTGTCTACAAGCTGGCACCAAAGGACAGTAGCTATCATACTACTAGCCTTGCCTTCTAGGGTACTATTACTTGTACGAGTACTTGGGGAAAAGGCATTTTAGTCCAGCTTTACGGTTATCCGGCTCCTAATCTGGTATTGGTTAATTGGCTCCTAGTGCACCATCCCCGTCACGTTGGTTTCGTACCTGTATGGTATTAAATTATTGCCACCATGGTATCATATCAGCTATCTGTAGCCTTCCTTTCCCTTTCCACTCCCCGCACAATTGGAATTAAAGGTGCGGTGGTTCTGCAAGGGACGGCTCTAACTTCTACCCGAGTGCGAACTCTCAGCCTACGGCTCAATGCCGGTACCCTGCGGGTACGACGTGAACCGGGAAATCCTTTGATTGACATCTGATACCACAGTATAGTGGTAGAAGATGAATGGGAGTTTGGATAGCGGTGTGCAACAAACGAAAATAACCCTGTCTGTTCCTGAGTCCGGCATCACCCCTCCACGTTCTCTCACCCTCCGTTACTACTATCACCCCCCCTCGTCCTTCCTACCGTATCCCGAAGCCCTCACCATAGCCTCTGCATTCAAGCAGTGCGTGTGCGCGGGGGGGGGAGCAAAAAAGAGATAACTTCTCGCCTTTATCTCTTCTACCTTTTCTTCTCCCCCCCTCCTTTCCTACCCGCAATTCCTTCAATCGTTATAGGTGTTGACTTTCTTACGGGCCGGGATTCTTTCGTTTTTTTCGCTCTCCCCTTCCATCCACGTTTCCGATCTGCTACTAGCTTCACACCTCAGCGCGGAGCGCATTCACTCTCATTTTTTAAAAAAGATTTTGGAGCATTTTTTGAAGTGGTAATGGCAGTCATGGCGATGTTGGGTTCGACAACCATGCTTGCGTGGGTCTTGTTTGGGGGGTTGACTTTTGCAACTCAACCTGTTGCTTTGACGCCCGCACAAATTGCTGCGAATGCTGCCGGAAAGAGGCATAATTCAGATTTTAGGTACCTTGCTCTGCTTGTCTTCTTGTTTGCTTGGCTATCCCCCTCCCATTTTTTTTCATATCGCCAAGTTTGCTAAAGTTTGATGATGATTGTTATGCAGTAAATGGATGATAATATCACTCGCAGCTTTCGCTGCCCTTCCATTATTCTACCGGTTTTGCTCCGTCATATATTCTCGCATTCGCCTGCTGGTATCACTCGGTAGTGAGAATCAACGCTTCTTTGCAGCACCCCCGAGTACGTGGGTTTCGTTTATTAAGAAGCATGTCATATACTCGCCCCTCTTCCGCGTCCGCCATAACCGCGAATTTCGGCTTTCGACCGCTGTGAGCGTGGGCACTCTTCCTACTCGGTTTCAGACATTTTTCTTGCTTGGTTATTTGGCTGGGAATATTGTCTTCTGCACGGTTATGATTGATCGTGCGGTGGATACTATGTCTATGCTTGGAGAGCTTAGGAATCGTACTGGGGTGTTGGCTGCTGTGAACATGGTGCCTTTGTTCTTGCTTGCTGGGAGGAACAACCCTTTGATTCAGCTTATGGGTATCTCTTTTGATTCATATAATCTTATTCACAGGTGGTTGGGCAGGATTGTGGTACTACAGGCTGTGGCACACACGTCTTGCTGGGTGGCGGCAAAGGTTATGAAATGTATGGCTCTCTTAGTCTTTTTAAACTCTGAGTTTGATCCTGATAAGGAAAATAGCTGGCTGGGAGGCCGTTGTAACTCCCATCAACACAAATCCGTTCATTCGATTCGGTTTCATCGTAAGTCTCCTATTTCTGTCAAGCATATGAATCTCTAACAATCAAAGTCGGTCGTCTGCTTCGTCTTCCTCATGTTGCACTCTCCCTCTGCCATCCGCCATGCATTTTACGAAACCTTTTTGGTGCTACACATCATGGCCGCAGCACTGGGTGTGGCTGGCCTCTACTACCATTTGGAGATCAAAGGCTTTGCCGGGCTCAAGCATGTTAAGATTGCGATCACACTCTGGGCCTTTGACCGAGGCCTCCGCCTCCTGCGTATCCTCTACCGAAATGTGGGACGCAAGATGACAACGGCAACCTGCGAGGCCCTTCCTGGAGACGCCGTCCGTGTAACGCTTCATCTTGCCCGGCCATGGACCTTCAAGCCAGGGCAGCACCTCTACCTGTACATGCCGAGGCTAGCACTCTGGACCTCCCACCCCTTTACCATTGCCTGGAGCGAGAATGAGCAGTACATTAAGTTCGATGAGGAAAAGCTCTCCCTCCACCGCCAGGACATAGCTCATGTAGGACAATCTACCCTCTCACTCGTCATCCGTCGTAGAACTGGCTTCACAGACACCCTTTACAAGAAGGCTTACGGCACTCCGGAAGGGAGATTCACCACACGGGCGCTTGTTGAGGGCCCTTACGGGAAGGTTGATACGTTGGGCAGTTATGGCACCGTTGTTTTGATCGCCGGTGGAATAGGGATTACCCATCCGGTACCGTACGTGCGTGAGCTCTTGGATGGGTACGCAAAGGGCACGGTGGCCACTCGGCGAATTACCCTCGTGTGGGCTATCCAGAGTCCCGAGCACCTGGAGTGGGTCAGGCCCTGGATGACGGATATTCTCGCTATGGAGAAGCGCAGGGAGGTCTTGAAGGTCTTGCTGTTCGTCACGAGGCCCAAGTCGACGAGGGAGATTCATAGCCCTTCGGACACGGTGCAGATGTTCCCCGGTAGACGTGAGTTTTATAACCTTAACACTGTGTATGTTATTATAGTGCTAACTGGTTGTACCCTGTAGCTAATATCGATACCTTGCTGGACATGGAGATCGACCAGAAGATGGGCAAGGTGGCTGTCGCAGTCTGCGGGAGTGGCTCGCTGAGCGACGACGTCCGCCGCGCTGTCAGGGGCAAGACGCATAAGGCGAATATAGATTTTATAGAAGAGGCCTTCTCCTGGTAGATTATTTCTTCCCTTGTCTCCCCTTCCCCATCCATCTTCACATCAAAAAGCGAGTTTTTAGCTTGTCTCTCGTTACCTCGCTGAGGTATAGTATTTTTATTTGTTTTCATCTTATCTACTAGCGAATACCCTGGAAACCCATTGCTCTCGCTTTATTTCTACAAACCGTATTCATCTGCATTTCATGTAATATTTTACCACCCCCCCTTTTTTCTTTCGCACCCACCAATTTGTGTAGGTACAGTACAGTATGTTAGAACCATTCACCTGTAATGTATTTTATTCCCTTCTCTCCGCTTTCTTTTCCCCCTTTTCGAACAGCGGGACAGGGTCGGCGGTTTGCAAATAGAAGCCTCCGTGGTTTTCTCACTCTTTCCTTTCTTTCCAAATACCCGGTCAAGTTTCTTTGCTCGGGGACAAGGTACAGCAGTGGTTCCGCGACCGTCGGTGGGCGCATCCGGCGACTGGTCATGCCTAATCACTCGCAGAAATTTTCATTGCCACGCAATCTTCTTCGTTGTCTCATAAATTAGGGGTGTGTACTTTCTAAGAAACCCAATAGAAGGGGGAATCCCCCCATAGCTAACTTAGCCTACCTTCTTGAAAGCATCATGGTAGAACATGAACACGCTACCACTGGCAGCGGCTGGCGTGTACAGTATTATATTACATTATCACATTCGGGCTGTGGTAAGGGTGGGTGGTCCGGGAACAGGTAATACTGTGGTTGGTTTCTTATTAATCACTGCTTACCTTGCCATGGATGTGGTGGCTTGGCTTAACCCTTGATTTAAAGGGATCATGATACGGTAGGTTCTGTGCGCTTGGGTTGGAACTGCATAGGTTAGCTCTTGGTGAGTGTAGAGTTATTGCTAGTTATTGCTGTCCCAGAATGTCAATTTGGACATTTAAAAGAGAACACACCGGAAGAATCTCAAGATCCTGGCGGCTGTATCCCCCCCCCAGTTGCTTAAGTCCCCGCCGGCTAGCAATACTGAAGGGAAAGATCCCTTGTATCATAATAAACCGGGTTGCAGCGACTCCCACCTCAGTAATCTCACCGATCCCGCACCAGGAACACACCACGGCCCCCCACCGCTAGCAAGTGCCGAGCCGGATCTCACGCTGCCCCCACAGCAAACACTTAATACCCTAACATGCTATAAAACCCTTGACAGAAGACCCAAGGATGAAATTCTACGGGACTCGCGCTGGTCCACGACCAGCCGCTATTCCTTGATTGACGGTTCAATTTATTGGTGACCGGCTGTGAGTGAGAATCTGACTTGCAGATTGTATGATACAGTACAGCGCAGTGCTCGGTGGGCGCTTACTCGGCGGCGTCGCTACTTGACACCATTGCGTCCGCTGAATCGGTGTTGAGAGTCTAGCCGGAGTAGTTTTTTTTCTGGATTCTCGGGTGGGTTTCACACTCGGTCTTTGGCGATATGGGGATAACTGAACTTTGGTAATTCGGATCGGGAGGTGTCGCCTTGGGCTTGGTGGGGTAGAGGTGAGGTCCCGCTGGGTATGGGGTTCTGTTCTTGGGTGGTTATGATTGGTGTTTTGATTATTTTAGGCTGTAGTGTTTTTGAGGTGGAGTACAACTGGTGAGGTTTTGGGATATGCGGACTAGCTTAACGCGATGGTGTTTTTTATCCTGCAGGTTGGGGTGGACTGATGAAGGCCCAAGCCGTGTGCAAAGTCAACGTAATTCTTCCCGTCAGGCTTTGTTAATTCCACAACAAAAAGAAAGCTACAAGAAAACAAGACTTTCATTACCTCCCCCCCTCTTTACACCATCCGGTCTCATACAAAATCCCCGACCCACCTCATCCCGCCTGCCCGCCGCTCCTCCGACCACTTACAAGTCCCAAATTCTGATCTGAAGCTCCCTCATTACCTCCCTAACCTGACCTAGCCCAGCGTACACAGGTAACGTGTTAGCGTCGTATGATAATCCAATGCCAATTTGTAAATTTTTGCAATCTTTGTCCCAGTTCCTCAAGGAAGGATACACAGACTTTTAGTCCTGGTTCTACATTATTGATTAGTGCTGCACATGCATCCTCCAGGATGGGAGACTAGGAGGAGCACGTCTCGTTCCGGTGCTATTGGGTCTGCATCTATCATAGGAAAAGGAGGAGAAGGAAGAGGCATCAAGAAGTGGTGCGCGAAGGCGATTCCTGTATTTTATGTCTTCTTTGTGTCTTGAGTTTGGTTTTTTAATGATATGGCGATTTATGTATTAAGGGGGGGGACTTGGAACTACTGGCGGGCTGGGCGGGAGTAGATTTGTGTGTTTATATTGAAATTATTTGACCCTGTGTGGGTAACTTGAAGGAATAGCTTTTATCTCCTGATAGGGATTCTTCAGAGATGGGTATGATATTTATGAAATTCTCGAATCTTCGATCCGATGCAATCGCTGCTAAAGGCACATTGCAATTTTCACGCCGGTTACCCATCCCACACCCATTCTGTCCTGCCCCGTCCCATGGAACTGCCCCTCTTGGGTTCTTCGCACTATACTCTGAGCGGGAGACCTGGCACGACAGAAAGTGCGGGTTAGCCTTCAACAATCCGGAGTGGCGGGGACCTTACATAAATTTTTAATAGAGATTACTACGATACGAATAAGGTAATGAATGATAGTACCCCGGAGGCTTCTCTCATATGAGATTATTCTGCAGTGATTAGAGGGGATAGGGAAAAAGGGGAAACGTCAGCAAATGTCAGCAGGCTCTGCGCCATCTCTCACGGTTAACCAGGTACCGAACCGGGCCAACAAGCGCAGTCATGGCCCCAGATCTCCCTCCTTGAAAGTGCTTCTAGAGTTCTAAAAAATTCTAGGTTAGGATCATTATCAGGTTTTGGCCTTTGAAAGTTTGGCATGCTAGAATAAAGGGAGTTTGATACGGATTGCATGTATGTATTATAACTGGGATTCTCATGTGGTCACCCATTTTGATACTGATAAGGCGATGCAATCCTTTTTTACCAGGGGCGTACGGGATGCGAAACTTTGGTTGCGCTATGGCTGCACACATTAGCCACTCGCAAAATCAGCAACTCGGACGATCTCAATTAAAAACCCCCACTCAGTGAAAAAAATAAAATTGGTAGAAGGTGCAGTGGCAGCTGGGTATGTGAATTCTCGAAGAGTATTTTGATATAAGACTTTTGTGAGATGAAAATATTATGTTTATGATAAGCCTGAGAGGCATGTATATTCCTCTGGTCCTGAGGACAGAAGATGGTTCTAAAACAACCCAAGCTCTATTTCTATCTCGCCAATAAATATTTCCGGTATACTCCCTACTCTTCAAATATCCTTCCCCCTTTCTTCTCCCCTTTCACAGTTCCCCCCGTCCTTCCATTCCCTCATAAATTCTACTTTCACATCTCCTCACTCTTACCACTTCCTTCCTGGGACTCACCCTCCTGCCCACTTTGTCTCTCGCCCCCATTCCTAACCCTCTCTACAATCCACTCCGCTAATATCCTCTTCCTCTGCCTCGCAAACACCCCCTTGTCCCCCCCATGCCTAACAAAACTCCATTCTAAAGGCACCCCATCAACAACTACATCCCCGCCCTCCCTCCAAAAGATGATGTAGTCATCCACTTCCTCTGCGATATCCTCGATCTCTCGCGTCAGGCTAGAGATTATCCCCTCGGCATTGGGGATTGGGAGTTTGCCGGAGCAGACTTCAGCGTATGCCTTGTTAATGCGGACCATGGCAGAGGATTGGCGGGTTTCGAGGGGGAGGAGCTGCGGGATCTGGGAGGCCAGGAGCTTGATGGCCAGGTGTGACTGGTAGACCTTTGCGGTGGTATCTAGGATAGGTTTGCGTAGAGGGATAGCGAAGAATGAGTAGGTTGTGCACGGCTTCGAACTAGACATTTTAGATTTAGCTAAGTGAGTTTTGATGGTTAAGTTGGTGAATAATGATGTCTGTGGTTTCACTTCCGGAATGGTGTGACAAGAGGCGGAAAATCGGTCACTTTGCTGGCATTACTTAACTACGGTCCGATTTTTCAAGTTCTGAGCGACGTTCACCATTCAAGAGACTTTCTCCCTGAAATGGGATATGCGATGCAGCCACCCTAGAGTTTACGAACCTGGAAATATCAAGTGTCTAATTTGATACCCATTTGAGCCAGAAACAGCCTTCCCAAATGCCAAATAATGAACCCCCAAAACTCGGCGGATGCACTCCCGCCCATTCAAGATGTCTCCGCTGAGTAATGTATTTTCCTCCTCACGTATGATAACTTTACATTGGAGATTCATCATATCATCACATCACTCGAAATCTTCAAGGCATCGCTGGGGCAGGTTGGTGAACAAAACCGATGAAACAAACATCTGGTCCTACGATGCGATAGCTGGGGTAAGGTCCTAATCCTCGTATCTAGCGTATCGTATATACTATGATACTACAATTATTATATGTTTGTGGTTTTATAAAACCTACTCAAGTGCACATTATGAATGCGTCCGGTTCGATGATAGCTGAAAACACCTACGAACTCATATGACCAAAGGAAAATGTTTTTGGAGATGTACAAGCTTTAGTTCTTCTCCATATTAAAAATATAAGACAATGAGAACGAAAATATTTAAGACTTTGTCATGCTACAGAAGGTGTTATTTTTCATAAAAATACCTCATAAGTCAGTTTTCTTTTAAAGAAAAAAAAAAACATTTTGGAGAAATGGGTCCCTATTGGACATTCTTTTTCCAATGGTACTTTCTAATTATAGTAGTGCTCATGCTATAGTCCAATCTAAGCGGGTTCCATAACCAAACAGTATTTTCTCACCTAGATAGCTGTTGACATTAAAAAATACGGTAAAGGTCTCTCTCCCATACTACCCAATTTTAAGCTTTATCCCTCCCATACCACCCATCCCTCCCATGCTACTCATTAAAATGTAATCCCAAGATTATCTGGAAATCTTATCTTATTTTAATATTTGAAGCTGGTGTAGCAAATGGCCATTGTTTTGTAACAAAAAAAAATTATTTATCTATCTTAAAAATTTTATTTTATTTTATTTTCTGTGTTTATAATATTATATATTTATATTAAATTTTTGTTATCAGTTGTAAATACTTGGTGAGTGGGATGATTTCACTTTATCAGTAGGATATCCTAATGGGAAAGTAATCTCCTTGGCCAAGTAGAATCCTTTGCCAGTATGGATAGGACAGAGCATATAATATTATTTAATCAATACAGCAATACATACTCTCATATACATAGTCTTTATCATACCTAATGAGGAAGCAAGTTTAAGGAACCCTTGCATATTTTTATATTCCTATTTAGCAGACAATTGTGGTTTTCTGAGAGAAGCTTAAAGTTATATAGTATTCAAAGATAATAAAACCTATAAAATTCTCTTTAAACTTGAGGCTTTATATTAATAAGTGAATCATCTAAGCTGTAGGAAAGTAACAATTTTCAATCAAAGAGATACTATCATAATGTCCCATTTCTAAAAATCTCTGAATTGGGTTATGGTTCTACTCGGAATAGATCAGAATTCACAGTTATTAGAATTTAAGATGGGCAGATTAAATCAGGAAATAGAGATGACAATAGCAAGAGTAGCAAAGAAAAATACTAATATGAAATTTTTCACAACTAAAGTTATGGAGGGGTAGGTTACTGCTTTTACGCCTAGAGGTCACAGCCGAAGCATTCTTGTTTCCTGATTCCTCTGTGATCTCCAGGCGGAAAAGTAACCCATCCCTCCATAACTGCTGCATTATGCCCCCCCCCCCCAAACACATCCCTAGTGGATCAAACGGTATTCTCGATGAAGTATCATCAAAATTTCAAGAACCAAAAGGTCTCCTTGGGATCAGGGTTCTCGCGCAGCCTAGCTCAGTATCTTCCCCAGGTGCTTTCCCATAAGGACTGAGAAGACATTGGACCCCCACAACGGCTTCTACAATACCAACGTCTCCGAATATAATGCCCAACAGTGCCGCTAGAAAAACCTGCCAGGCACATAACTAACAATTGGGGCACACGAGGGTGGCCGGTAACTCTGGCTGTGTCCCACATCTACCAGCAGCACAAGAGCTAGTATCTACAGTACTATGAAATGATAGGTCAAAAAGTTTTCGTCCAATATCCCTTTTTTTTTTTCATCAAAAGTGTCCAACTTGACTACTCTCTCTTGCAGCATGATGTCAAAGAGAATCTACAAAGATTTCGCAGCACATTGGCAAACCTATAGATAATTAGGGCAATATCGCAGAATTTATTGATAGCTTAAAGCAGTGGAGAAATGTCATTTAAGTGTGAGGTATTATTAGTTGCCACATACTTTTTTGAATGGAGCCCCATACAGAAATCTAGGTCACTTTCACACAAGCCAACACTATCATAAAACGAGCCCAACCTTGATCCTCTACGGTTTTCTACTTCTAGGTATTTAAACAAATAGTAAATATATATCTGATAGAAAAAATTTAAAGTGTTTTCGAGAGGGCAGTGTTGGGAATTGTTGGTCCATTTTTCGCTAAACTTGGTGTGAAACCTTTTGACCTGGTATGATACTTGTTGTGAGAATGTTGGATAGAACAATGATATGAGACACGAAGAAGTGATTGATTGATTGAGAAATTAGAATGCTTCATGATTTCAAAGGGAAGAGCTGAAGACACTGACTAGCTACTGTTTGGAGCAAGACAAATAGCTTGAGTGAACAATAACAATAGCAAAGAAAAGAGGTGTGAGAAAGGCAAGGAGGTATCTTCAATAGTCCAGGAGGTCTAGATGCGCCATCGGGTTTAATGTAAGGAGAAAAATCAGTAGTAGGAATGACACTGCAGTAGTGCGAGAAGTATGTTTCAACAATACTTCAAAAAGTCACAAGCGAGTGATTCCCCATGATAATCATTGGCTCTGATTTGCCATACTTGATTGCGCCCAGGGGGGCGGTATCGTATCATACCACGCGGTCTGAGACAAAAAACTCAGCGGTTCTAGTGGCCCCGCGGGGTGGGGGGGGGATGTCCCATTTTTTGACACATCGTCCTTGCCTACCGCCGCCGTCATGAATTGTCCTATCACAACCCGGACAGTGATGGACAGGATTAGATCATACTCGAGTATGCGTGATCACGATCGATCACTCTATCTTGTCATTCTTGTTTGAAGTTGCGCTTCTTGCTTGGTTGAAGCTCTACCAGAGGGCTATTGGGCCCTATTTATCCTACAGGAGTGCGCACTACAATTATACATGACATATACTTTGTGGAAGTGAAAAATAAATTCAATGATAATGATACTACAGGATGTAGTGGTAAAGAGAAAGGAAACACAAGCAAGAAAACCAAACAAGTACTATGATAGAGTTCCAGAGGAAACTCTACTGTGGTCAACCATGTAATGGGTTCATCTAGTGATGAACTCGTACCAGAAATTCTGTCATGGTCAATGATGATCGGGAGTCGTGTTACTACAGTCTCTGTGATCAAGCTATGATAGTATATAAAAAAATTTCCACCCCGCAAACTTGATAGGATCGCCTCAACAAGGCTTTATTGTCAATGCTTTGACACTTCCTTTCAAAATTCATGTTATAAAAAATCTTGTGAAGGAGTATATCAGTCAATGACTGACTCATGCAGCGATAGAGAGAAGCTAAAGGACTATGTGGGAGCTGTGGTAGGACATGCACAAGAGCTTAAGGTAAGAAGAAAAAAACTTTGTTTGCTCTCTTCTAAACTAATGGTAAAGACAGGTGTATAAGTAAAACATAAACAATGTATCCTCATCATTCCGTGAATCACCACACCTATCCGTATCCGAGTCTCTCCAAGCATGCTACCCTTTGCTCTATATACTCCCTTGATAACAAAGAAAAGACATGTCCAGAAAATCTCCTGTCAATCTCTCAACCTCCACACCAATCCATTGAAACTCTGAACTCTCCACCAGACTCCTGAAACCTCCACAATCTATCTCAATCGACTAACATCGATCTGGAACCTTCAATAAAAATGTCCTTACTTTCACCATCCCTGCAAGTGGCAGGAGCAGTATCTGACACTCCAAGTAAATAGAATGGCACCAAGGATTCCATCTCACAGCTCTTGGGGTAATCTGCACTGGGTAAGAGTAACTTGATTAGCTAAAGTGTCGGTAGTGGGAAATCAAATCAAACAAAGCCACTTAAAACTTCTGTCAAATTTTGTTATACAAAAGCAAATCTAGATGGCAAAAACTAATCACAATCAACTAGACTCAAGCACAATCAACTCTCCTCAATCACAATCCAGTGGTGGCTATGCTCCAGTGCTCAGCTAGGACTTACCAATTTGTTCAAGAGTTCAAGCACAGGGTCCTCTCAATCCAATCATGCTCAAGTACACCCCCCATAACCTGCTCCAGTATGCTTGCGTCTATCACTACTTAAGCCAGATGGAGAGCAATTTGTGGTCCCGCCCTGCTCGGCCTTCTCCCAAGTCTCCCCACCGGGGGGAGGGGGGGGGGGTAGACCGCCGCGGGGATTGATAGTGAGATCTGGTACGGTACTCGGTGGACCAAATGAACGTTTTAGAATCGCTCTTACACCTTCAGTAAAGAATTGTTATTTTCATCTCCGTCTACTTCAGCAAACCCACTAGGGAGGGGAAAAGAAAGGAATAAATTGCACACTCCGGACTTCCTATTATCGCCGGAATGGATACTCCATCGGAAAAGACCCACCCTAATCCAAAATACATCATCGCGACAGGACAACGCCTTTTCTCAATTGCTAAGATCTCACGAATCCCGCTAGTTTTTAGATAGAAAGAAGGAAAAAAAAAACCCCACTAAATGCCACTGGGGATATAGACAGCCCTCAACAGTTTCCTAGGACTTGACGAAACTGTGCCAAGAACCGGTACACTACGGAGTTGCTCAAGAGCAAACATGACAGGTAAAGATGGGGGGCTAAACAAAGATATCTTTCCATAACAAAAAGGTGGAATATTAGTTTGTACCTTGTGGGAGAAGGGGGGGTAGGAGTGGGGTGACTATTGGAAACACAATAGTGGTACTTTACGCTTTATCGAACTTGGGGGGGAAGTGACCGCAGGCAACATCCCAACGAAGAAAACTCGGCCAAACCTTTTTTTTAGTGATGGACACTACCAGATCGTGCTCGACCGGGATCTTCGAGATTTGCTTGATTTTCTCGAGTAGGGGTACTGCTCGGTACCACCCGAATATGCTCAATCGTGCTTGCATACGCGCGATCATGCTTGATAATTCCATCCATATATACATCCGAGAAACCACGCGGTATTATTTGTTGATATAAAACTATCTGCAATGGACACTTGATAACATATTCTCGACAAGACTCTCTATTGTTAATTCTTTCACACACTTCCCTTCGAAATTCATGGTATAAAAATGGTCTCACCTTCACCATCTCGGAAAGTGGGAGAAATAGTACCTGACACTCCAAGTAATTGGGGTAGTGCCAATGACTCCATCTTGCAGATCTTGGTGTAGTCATGTCTAGTAAAAGTCGCTGTGTTAGTCAAAATATTGGTAGTTGGAAATCGAAGTAAACAAAGCCGCTCAAACCTCCTACCACATTTAGTCATACAAAAGCAACTCTGGTTTAAAAAAGACTGATTAAAATCAACTGGACTCAAGCATATTCAACTGTCCTCAATCACAATTGAGTCATTGCTGTACTTAGGCACTCTACCAGGGTCTACTAATTTTCTCAAGCATTTGTGCATGGAATCTTCTTGATCAGATCATGCTCAAGTTTAACTACTATAAACTGCACGATAATGCTTGTGTCCACTACAAACTCCTTTTATTACAATGGATCTGCTCTGGTATTTGAGCATACCATGTATTTAGAACCTCAACTTTTTTTTTCTTTTCAAATGTCAATTCATTCCCCTCCTCCAACCTGTCAATATAATTCCTAAGGTAACATAACTGCTAAAGCCTTGACCATGTCATAACAGCTGTCATCAGTCTTCGACAAATCAAACTTCCCAAGTCCAACCCAACAAATTCTTAGATAGAACCAACCCCCCTCCCCCAGACTCCCCCCCCTTACAACCCAAAGAAAGAATAAAAGCAAGTATCAACAAATAAACTATATCCCTCACCTATACACAGCCCAGCAACCCCCCTTTTTTCTCCTCCATCCTCCTACACCCCTCCACCTCCCCTCCCACCACCACCACCACCACTCTCCAAAATCCCCTCCACAACTCCCTTCAACAAGTCAAGCGCCTCCTCCTCCCACTTCATCATCACCACCCCACCATCACCCCCCTCCTCCCCCACTTTGCCGGCCTGCAATTCTGCCATGACCTCCCTGGTAACCTCTTCCACATGCCACTTGAAAGACCCCCTGGAAATCTTAACTTTGGACTTTTGCGCCGATTTTTTGGTAACAGCGGTGGGGGACTTTTTTTTGCTGCCGGTGGTAGTAATACGGCTTTGGGGCGCTAGGGGGTAGTCTGGTGGTGGGTTTGGGCGGGTTTGGGTTTTTACTATGGGGATTAATTAGCCTTATTGTCGGACGGACGAGAGGGGAGGAGGGTGTAGGAGTGTTTTACCTCTTGCCATTGGCTTTTTTTTACACCCAGTCGTGGTGGGTGGGATCTGCTCTGCTTTGCTCTGCTTTACTTGAAGGGATCGAGAAATTTCCCAAGGGGTGCTTCTTCAAGGAAAAGGATGTTGGGGAAAGGGGGGTTATATCTCCTCGTTGAGTAATTCTTGAATTGTTGGTATATAATTGTCTTGATAGTCGCATTGTACCGATAATGAAGGAGGAATACAAAATTTCCTATCGCACAGCCGTAGCGCTGTAGCGCGATAAGCCAGGAGTTTATGATTTGTGATGATGCAAACTCCCCCCCCCCGCACTGACCAACTTGCCTTTGTGCAGGAAGTAGACTTCCAAAATGCTATATAGGGACAAGCGCTCACCCAAAACCCTTGTCATTCCCGCTCCACGGCCTGCGGGGCCGCAAGCAGCGATTTCATGTCTTTCCTTCCAGAGTATATGAGATGGTAATGATTCGTGTGTTCCCCACTTGGCGGGTTGGCCAAGCGGTCAAGCGTGCGGTAACAGTACAAATAAAGTTCGGCGCAGTACAAGTGATTTAGGTGTCATACAGTACAGCACAGGACGCCACGTACGGCGAACCGGACTGTACAGTACTGTACACTACACTAATCTACACCAGAGTCAAAGGATCCAACAACCCCCCGCTGCTAGTACCGTGCACACCAACACAACACCGCCCCGACCACCTTCACAAGACTACCCACCCTACCGGCATCACGTCGGAAAAACAACGCGAGGAGGGCCCTGTAACTACTGACTATATCAGCCCAGTCCAGGAACGACAAAAGTTCACTCAC
Organism: Tuber melanosporum; assembly: GCF_000151645.1. Lineage (NCBI taxonomy): Eukaryota > Fungi > Ascomycota > Pezizomycetes > Pezizales > Tuberaceae > Tuber > Tuber melanosporum. The sequence goes on along the minus strand of NW_003299090.1, from coordinate 474,280 downwards.
ACAATTGCGTAGGCCATAATCCTCCGCAAAGCAAATCTCAAGACACACCAGACACCCCCGAAACGACTACAACCCACGAGTAGACTAACAAGGAGTCCCACACCGAACTGTAAAAGCACTCCCACTGTACTGTACAGTACTGGTAGGGTGCTCCACTACCTGGCTGACCCCAAACCCCCCACAAAGTATAGCAACACCAACCACCCCCCACCCACTCCCGGCAACCTATGCCAAAAGGTATGCTATGTTCCCCTGATACAAGAATGAGGAGGGGGGGTAGTGCAGTAACAAATACCAAGTCTGCAAGACATTTCCACATTTCCAAATTCTGCTCAGCAAACTGTTCATAACCAGATTCCGATCGGTGGGTTCTCCAGCCTATCCAATACCCCATCGCACAGCTCAATGCATTTCCAAGTATGTTTGAAGAGGGCCCTGCGGCACTTTAGTCTGCTGCTTGGATACCCACTGCACACTCTCAAGATGGTTGAAGTCTGGTGGAGAACTCTGTCTCCAGTGTAGCTGAGCACCCGGCCTTTTCTCCCGCTCAATCAAGATACTTTTTGTTCCATGCTGTTGGGATGCAGCCTCAATATACTGGCCTTTAGGAGAATACTATTCTTGGAATTCATGGTGGAAAGGCCATAATGGGGGGAGGGGGATTGGAAGAGACATGATGGTCGTGGTGGTGGTTTAGTAGTGCTGTGATACCCATGACTTTTTGAGCCAAAATGGTACTGTACTGTACTGTACTGTACAATTACGACATTGTCTCTCCCCTGGCTTGCGCAATAGTACTCGCCTATCCTCAGCGTGGTACTATGCTGTACAAGTACAGTACCGCCACCTCACGTATCGCAAAATCCCATATAATACACTGTACAACACTGTACAGTAGTACCACTTCTCCCCTCTGCAAACGCCCGTATAATATCACACCTGTGATAGGCATGCTTAAGCTTTACTAGGGATACAACTATTGTACACTGCACAATTCACCCCTCACTCGCACGTAGCATCTCCATAACCCGCCATGACACTGCTACACAACCCGCCGCAAAATCATTTCCATGACGTCACTCCCTCCCTCACCCCTCCCCAGCCGCTCACCAGACGGCACTCGCACTCTGGGCATCAAACACTGTTGTAATTCTTGTTTGAAGTTGTACTTCTTGCTCGATTGATTCTCTACTGGGGGGCAATAGGGCCCTATTTATGCTACAGGAGAGTGCGCTACAATCACCCATGACATGTGCTTCAAGCAAGAGGAAATAAAAAATAAACAACAACCATACTACATAATGTAGTAGTAAAGAGAAAGTAAACATGAGCAAGGAAACTAAACTAGTACCACAATAGAGTTTCCAAGTAATCTCTGCTCTAGTCAACCGTGTAATGAGCTCAATCGCTTAATGAACCCATATCAAAATATTCTGTCGTAGTCAATGACAATACCAATGCATATTTGAAAGTCATATTACAACAAACACCAATTCAAGCTTCAATTTTATATTTCCACAACCGCCACCCACAAACCTCATGCTTTCGTAATGCTACAATTAAACAAGCTAAGCGACTAAGTAAAACAAGAAATGGAGAAATGGAGGGGGAAAAAAAGGTCATTAATATCCTCGCGTCCCGAAAAGAGGAATCGTTACCAGCAAGTCTGCCATAAATAGTCAATGAGAGAAAGGAGAGAAAAGGAAAATAAATGAACTCCAGAGTGATTTTTTTTTAACTTAGCGTATATATATCTGTTCGGTTCGTTCGTTGCACCGGTCATCAATCGCGCTACCCGTCCGTCAGTCCGTCCGCTCATGGGAAAAAAATATAAAAATTTGGAAAATGGTATACAACTGTTCACCCACTTTACCCAAATTGGCCTCAAAAAAAGAAAAAGGGAATCCAAGATGAAAAAAATGCCGAAACAAAGAAAACAAAATCACATCTCGAATCAATCAAGTCCATTCGACCCCATCCTCATCATACCCAGCTCCCAGACTACTCAGTGGGTTTCCAAGACTACTCGTTCCCTCGCGTATCTTCTTCTTGCGATACGTCTTCGCCGCTTCCTGCTCCAGCTCACTGTTCTCTGCTGTGCCCGAAGCGCTGACTACGCTCCCGCGTGCACTCGGAGAGACACCGCCGCCGAAGCCGTATGGGAGTGGGGAGGAGCTGACTGGGTGGTGGACGGGGGTTGAAGTTTGTGGTGGTTGGGGCACTCGCGGTGGTTCCGGCCCGCGGGCTCTGCCCCGCGATGGTGGAGCCCCGCCTCCGAGAAGACCGCCGCTAGCACCCGCGATGGTGGATGATTGGGCGCCTATCGAGGGAGCGTACCCGCCCACCGACGATTCGGGGCCGTACCCACCTACTGAAGATGCTGGGGCAGGGGGTACGTGTGCTCCGGAGCCAGACGTTGTGGGTCGTTCATGTCGTTCGGATGATCTACGACCAGAGTGGCTCCGGCGATGCTGACGTTCACGATCAAGACTCATCTCTCGTTGAGTTGCCCGTTCAGCGCGTAGGCGTGCACGCTCACGACGATCTCGCTCACTCTCTTCCGCAGGTATCCGGCGGACCGTGACAGATTTACCGTCAGGGTTCACACGGACCTGAACGCTGACTTGAGCATCCTTCTTCCGTGAGTTCCGACGGCCGACGGACGGTTCTCCTGCCCGCTCCTCAGTGGGCAGATACTCCGTTGAATGGGACGTGGGAAGACGTGGGACACTATCAGCAGATCTATCGCGGCGATGTTGCTGCTGTTGTCCACGGCGCGGGTCCGGCGGTAGCGGTAGCGGAGCCATTGGTGGTTCTCCGTGACGTGCAGGGCCTTGTACGAACCCGTTATCCGCTTCCATGTATCCACCACCGGCGATGGGAGAAGGTGGCATTTCTTCGTGCTGTCGATGTGGGGAGTGGAAAGGCGGCATTGGGTACGACCTTAGGTGACCTGAAGAGTTTCCGCTGATATCCGATGTATGAGGGCTGCTCATATTTGCAGGCCCAGAAGTGACCGGGGTAACTGTGTATGGTGGAGAAACGGGTGACTCGTACGGCATTTCAACATGCGAAGGCCCACCGTGAACCCCTGTCCCTAACGTAGTGCTATCTCGTAACACGGTATCCCTTACCGAACCAGGCCCCTGTGCATACCTATCTCCATTATCCCTATGGATATCCCCGGAACCCACCGGCGACACGACCTGCTTGCCTTGATCCCCTCCATAGTTAGTCGGCAAGCTTGGAACCGGCGGAACCGGCGGAACCTGGTTGTGCCGTCCAGGCGGAGCATGAAGACCACCAATGGCAGGACTATGGGCACTAGGGGCTCTACTGGTGTCGAAACTTGTCGCTCTGGTCACATCCGTAGCGTATCCCCCACCCCCTACACCAAGAGCCGCCTCCTTAGCGCTCGACCGTCGCCCAGAAAATAAACTCGACCAGACACCGACCATCCCACGTCCGGACCTACGTTGAGGCACCTCAGTCGAATAATTGCCAGCTTGAAAAGAATGGTCTTCCACGGCTATAGGAGCCTCGGTCATATCCGGCGTCTCCCGAGTCGGATGAGTTGTGCCGAGAGAAAAGTACCCGCGGGTTTTCATGTATTCGCAGACAAACCAGGAAAGGAAAAAGATAAAGACGCAGACGGCATAGAGAATGAATAAGATAAGCGGTGATCCGTAAAGATATAGTCCCAAAGGAATCTGTGCGAGCCCCAACAACCAAATACCGCGGCCAAGCCAATGATGGAGCTATTTCAAAGTCAGCTCCAGGTCGGTACGCAGGATGCACAAACAGAATCCAACATACCATGGTGTGAAAGGCAATCTTCTTCCGGATGACTTTCTTCTGATTCCGTGCCCGAATGAATAACCCAAACAATGCCTGAAAAATCGCAGCTCCATAGAGAGAAACACCAATCAGGTGATGAGGATTCGATCCCCAGGCGTTCTGACCCACTGCGACATAGCCGGAAACGAAGGTGATGGTCAAGCTCAGTAAAGCAGCCGTATTCAAACCGATATGGCCCCACATGGCTGCCCGCGGATTCCGTCCGTGATAAAGAAATCTCGCACAAATGATTGCCGCGGGGATCATGATGAGGATGGCCAACGCGGCGAAGATGCCATGAACCACGATAAGTCGGTAGTACCTCGTGTCCCCGACGTGTCGAGCTCCCATTCCTAAGGCAAGGGGGGTTTAGACAAAAATAACAGATACCGGTATGCAAATAGGGGGAGAAAATTACCATTCTTCCTCATCTCCGAGAAGGGCAAACCAACGAGCGGTGGAAGAACATATTTCTGAGAGTTTGAATCCCAAGTGCCATCGTAAGCTGATTGGGGCGCTGGCGCCATTGCGATTGGAGGATTGGCGTGTTTAGAATTTTGTCTGGAGCAAGAGGTTTTGCGGGTAAAGAAGATGGGGAATTGTCTTCTCTCCTCCCCTTCACTCTTCGCTTCTCATACAGTATGCACTACCCACCCCCCTCTATCGTGATTTTGTTCTCGTTCCCTTTGGCAGCAGCGAATTGGTGTTCCTGATGGAATGGTCAAAAGGGGTGATGGAGGTGGTGGTGGTGGCGGTGGGCAGAGGGTGGGGTAGTGTAAGAGAAATGGATGAGTTAGCAGAGAATGGAATGTTTTCTTCCACCACCAGAAGAGAGGGAAGGCGGGAGCGAAGGGGGCGAGATGGAACTATGGGTTGGTCCGGGTGCGGGTAAGGATTGGGAAGGTTTGTGGAAGGAGCAGCCCCGGCTTCCACACCAGCCAGCCAGCGAGCCCAACCACCCCGAAATCGAGCTATGAAACACGGCCAACAAAGTCAGCCAGATGAAGTGTCAACCTTCACCACCCAAGAAATCGCCATCACCACCTTTTCATTGAGCGAACACAATGGCATAGTTCGACAGCAACGACTTCGCCTCGTCCCTTTTTGCTTCGCCAACGAATGCAGCGAAAAAACGACCCACTATCACCGTAAACTATGTACTGTACTCGAGTACAGGCTGACGACAACTCGCCTAAAACACTCTTCCCATTTAGGAATAGTGCAGCACCTGGGCCGTTGCCAGGTCACCCTCGCTTCTGTTGCCGCCAAGATTTCCTTTTTCCCCCTTCCTTTTCCAGCCACATGAGTTTAAGGACGGCTCTTTAGTCTAACCCCGCGCTGCCCCCAGCCACGGCCCCTTCTTCTTGGTGATGATCGAGCACACGGGATTGTGCCGCGCTGGCGGGAAAGTTGAAAAGCCTCACTTCAGGCATTCCACCCAGGCTAATCCGATTCACAAAAATATTGTTTTTTTGAAACTGAATGCCCTTCTTACCCGACCACGTAGCCTATGAAGCGGGGTAAGCCAGACCCATGAGGGGCAGCACATCGGGTGGATGGGAAGATGAGAAGGCGATGGCCGCAAGAGAGGACAGAGAACCACTCCCTATCACCCTGTCACGCTAAGAAGGGACAAAGAAAAGCGGAGGAGTTCATCACGTACATAGCCCGTTCTCTGTCCACGGGTGTATACAATGTTCCGCTGTATCAGATATGGTACGCGCGGTAGAACCTTACAACCACCCTCGGGTTTCTGTTCAAGATTGATGCTGCTGGAAAATATTTAGCCTAAGGTAGGGGATATTGGGCACCACGGAATGGTAAGAACAAGGGTGCAAGCTAAACTACGTACAGCACTACTAAAATAGAATAAGAATAGAACCGTTTTTCCCCCAAGTAACAAAGCCCACTAGTCCTCTACGAGTACAGCAGCCTGACAACCCAGGGAGACACCATACCAGCATGGTCACGCAATCAAACTTCTTGACAAAGGAACAATAAGAGAACCCCCCCCCCCATATATATACAAACCACCCCGAGCCACCACCACAACACTACTCCTCCCTCCCAATCCTCCTCCCAATCTCCTCAAAAGCGCCCAACACATCCCCATACTCCTCCCAAACCCCCTCCTCATACCCCTTCCCAACCTTGACAATCCGTCCCCCTTCCTCCCACCTCTGCGCCAAAAAGTCCTCAAATCCACTTTCCCCTCCCCCATCCCCTTTCCTCCCCCCAACAGCCCATGCTGCGTAATACGCCGCGCCCAAAGCGCACGCATTCCCGCCTTGGTCGAGCCTATATACGCCATCCTTGCCGCCCAGCACCTGGCCGAGGACCTCGGCTATAGCAGGGTTCTTGCTGGCACCGCCGACCAGATAGACCCTCCGTGGCTGGGCCGGGGCCGAGGTCGACAGGAGGGGGTTGGCACGGAGACGCATTGATAGCGCCTGGCTTTCTATGATCGCGCGAGCGTCAGTGCCCGGGTCGAAGCTTTCGACTTTCTTGAGATCGCCGGTTGGGGGGATGCGGTAGCGCCAGGTTCCGGCGTGGACGTTGGGGACGATTTCAGGGATGGGGAAGTAGATTCCAAGTTTTGCGTCGTCGTTTTTCAGGCGTTTGCCCAGAGGTGGGGTTGACAGGGCTTTTTCGTTGAATTCTTTCCATGGGTCGGAGGAAGGGGCGGAGGTGTAAGCGATCTCGTCCCGAACCCTCTCCCGTGCAAGGGCCCCGTTGCAGTAACAGAGCATAAACATGTACAAGCCTTTGTCGGTGGGGTGGTTGAAGAGATGGTAGCTTGGGCTTGGGAAATAGGTTGGTGTCGCCATCAGTAGTGTAGTGGAGGTTCCCAAGGAGATAATCGCATCCAATGGGCGCAGCGGCAGCGCGAGTATCGTAGACGGATTATCGCCGGTAAACGGTTACCACACATTCTATCATTCCATTTCCTCGTCACCACAGGGTCATCATAAAATATCACTCGAGAAAAGAGCTCACGTTTACTGAATCCATATCGCTCAGCAAAGTACCCCGAAACCGGACCTAAATGCTTCCCTGGCTGTGTCTCCACGCTCCCAAGCCTCGATCTCAAACCCGGCGCAGACAGATCAAGTAGCTCCTGAGACCACGAATTATTCCTCATATCCCAGAGGTTCATACCGCACACATCACTAATATCAATCGGAGCGATCCTCCCGAGAAACAGACTACAAAAGAAACTCGAAACAAGCGATATCCGGCTCGTCTTGTCATAGACCCCCGGAAACCGTTGATAAAAACGCAAGATCTGTGGACCCGTGAATCGCTACACCACACCACACACACCTGGTCAGACGGCTTCTCCGGATGCTGGAGGGAAGGAAGAAAGGGAGTAAATACGTGATGGGCCTTTGACCCCGTAATCCCCGCCAACACCTCCTCACCCCCCACACACTTCTCAAACGCATCGCATTGAGCCTGTGTACTATGATCCTGCCAATTCGGTGACCTCTCCCAAGTAAACACTCCCCCCAATTGTTCCACGAGCCCCTTCCCAGGGTCCAACCCACCCAGCACATCTTCCGCCTCCTTACTCCAAAACACACTCCCATGCTGCTGCCCAGCACCGCTCACCCCCCTCACCCTCCCAAATTCGAACCCAGCCTTCTTCATCCTACTAAGCACCAAATCCAGCGCCTCAACCCACATCGCCACGGGAGCGGTGACCTCATTCAGTCCGGAATCGATATGCACACCCTTCTTCGTCCCGTAGTGTGGGAGGTCGCTGTCGAAGGTCACTATCTCCTGGCGCACCACCGACAAAGAACCTGTGATCGCTAGGCATTTTAGTTGCTGGGTGGAGAGGTCTAGGCCTAAGTACAGTTGCTCTGATGATGGTAACAATGATGACATTTTGTGTGCATCGGGGGAGGAATGTTATTTCTTTCTCCACAGGTAGCGCGGGGCGAGGGTGGCTGCTTGGACCGGCGTCCTCGAGTAAGTGCGGCTCCTCGGCTAGAGGTAGACGCCTTTGGGGGTGCTGGCCCACCTCAACCTTATTTTGAAATCATGGCTTGGCAATTGCGAAATCATATCAATTGCAGTTTCGGCGTAAACGACAACCCGTCATGAAGTCTGTCATGAATCGCTGTGTCGATGCTCCACTTATCAGGCAGCCAAAGAGGGACTGGTGTTATGAGTAAAACCTTTCAGCGAGGTAGTAACAGTCAGAGGGATGGTGCTCTGGTAGGTATGATATTTCATTGCCGATACTTGTGTCCTTGAACAATAAAATGATATGGTACCACTGTCCTATATTTTTGTGAAGCTGTGTCATGAATCTTTAAAGTTTGACATATCATGTGATATGTAGTAAATATGGGGATGTCCTAGGCCTGGGAATTAGCCCTACAATCTAGACTTCCGGCAAGGCAAACTGCGAAAAGAGGCAGAGATCTGTGGGAGCTCGCACAGAGAGATTTGCACAAGAGGGAGAGGTGCGGTGTCCCCCACCCTCTGATGGGATTATCCTTTGAACTTTTTGTTCCGCAGCCAGTCACCGGAGAATGAGCAACAGGTGCAAGGAGGCATTTGCAGTACCATGCAACCACAAGGCAAGCCTAGTTGATATTGTATCATCTATCTTGCCTGTTAGAGTGTTGATCTGGAAAGCGGCCTGCTAAACCTATCGGAATCTAATACCGGCAGACTATCATTGCCATGTCTAGGCTCTTTAGAAAGCGAATATTCGAACCTGTGAGTTTCTGCCCCTGCCGTCCTCTTCGGGTCTCTTCAAGCAGACCCACTAGTACCACTCAGGTGTGTTAAAAGTTCTAAGATTAGAAGCTTACAAACTGTCCTAGTGGCATAATGCTACCCAGCGATAATAATCCGCACAATAGTTACTGTGCCAACAGCAGGTGGTCCAGTTCATCCTACGGCAGGCTTTCAGTCTGGCAGTTCTTCTCCAGCTGCTCCTGCCAGCAGGTACGCTTTGGACAGCAGGAAATTGTGAGTTTGCAAACTGAAAAAGTTCTGTTAATATCTAGTTAGGCATGTGTTACGGCGCACAGGGAATGTTGCAATACCGGGCGGCGCAGGGAGTATGAAGAGGACAAGAGTACAAGATCAAGTATGACAAGGAACGAGAAAAGAGGAAGCGCTAGGATGACCATATGGTCTATGCTGCATTTAGCGGTATGAGCATAATTATTGGCAAAAAACTCCTACAAGTGATAAGTTAACTGGCAGAACAGTATATAATATGTCTAGGAGTTGTGAAGGTATGACTAATGTAGTAGAGACTGTCTACCCAAAACTACTAGTCTCTTTCTGCTATGCTAAGTTTTTAGCC